>NW_015660140.1:418458-441938 GCF_001515625.1 Sinocyclocheilus rhinocerous | reverse complement strand
CTGTGATGCCAAAGCTGAATTTTCAGCATCATTACTCCAGTCTTCAGTGTCACGTGAGCCTTCAGAAATCATTTTAATATGCTGATTTAATGCTAAAGAAATATTTCCTATTATTATCAAGATTCGTTTTGCTTAATATTTTCATGGAAACAAGTTATCTTTTTTTCAGGATCCTTTGAAGAAAAAAGTTAACATTTATTTTAAAAATGCAATTTATTTCTGTGATGCCAAAGCTGAATTTTCAGCATCATTACTCCAGTCTTCAGTGTCACGTGATCCTTCAGAAATCATTTTAATATGCTGATTTAATGCTAAAGAAATATTTCCTATTACTATCAAGATTTGTTTTGCTTAATATTTTCATGGAAACAGTTATCTTTTTTTCAGGATCCTTTGAAGAAAAAAGTTAACATTTATTTGAAATATAAATCTTTTGTAACATTAAAAAGTCGTTATTGTCAAATGGATTATTATTATTCAATATTATTATCAATTTAATGTTTCCTTGCTGAATAAAAGTATGAATTTCTTTCCAATTTTTTGAACGGTGGTTAATTATTTATCACGCAACAGTAGTTATAATGTTTTTTTATAATGCCATATAAATAATCAATAATTAGAAACAATTAAATGAATAAAACAAGGACAACAGTTATTAATCACTGGAATGTAACGGCAATCAGAAATAGTGGGTTTCCATTTAAGCCATCTCAAAAAGTCCAAAAATAGTTCTGTAGTCCAGATGGAACTGTATACTACTTCAAACTACAACACACACAGACACACATTCATATACTTTATAGTTTTGTCCTAGTATTGAGTAGTAGTCTGAACAACCGTACTTCACAGAGCAGCACAGGCAGCCGTTCCTCAGCTCCAGCCACTCCTCATACAGCTCTCCTGCCTGACTGACAGCTAAAGACTTCTCCAGAGCACTGCCTGCAGAACAACACAGCACAGGTTCAACCTCTCAGTAGTAGCCCAGTATTACAATGTCCTCTGCACTTTTGATCAAAATGTTCATGAATATGATCCAAATTACAAAAAAAAATACGGCAAAATTTTAATGGTATAATTATGAAACATCCGAAGAGATAACCATGTTAAAGAGAACAAATCACAATGAAAATGCAGGTATTCCATAAGCAATAAGGTTCTACTATATTGCAGTAATTACGAAAAATAGGGAATGCTTTGCTGCCCTCTCCTGGTCATAACAGCGAGAAATCCTCATGGACTGTCATAAAACAAAGTCATCTAGGAATAAAAACTAGACTAGGGGTCTGATTGCTTATTTGTTTGCTCATTTTATAACTTACCTTCACCAAATTCATTAAGAATGACAGCTATTCGTTTATTATGTTGCTCTGTTAATATGTAGTTCAAAAGTGTTGTCTTTCCAGCACCTGTATTTGGAAAAGAGAAATAAGGTTAAGCTAATGGGTATACAGTAACACATATTTGCATTATTGTATTATAGAGCATATTTAATTTAATTTATTTATTTAGCTTTCATAAGTATGATTTATGGTCTACATGAATCATATTTATGAAAGCAAATATTTTATGGTTTGTTTGTTTGTTTGTTTTTTTTCTATGCTGACCCAAGTATCCAGTGATGATGGTAACCGGTATCTGAACTGTGGGTCCGGTTTGCTTCTCCTTGATGGGAACTAACTCCGGACATTCATCCTCTTCCTCCATTGCTGAGCTCTCCTGAACTAATGAGAGTCTATAAACACACAAACAGGAATTCAGAGTGGTTTATATGCTTATATGGCATAACAAGACAGGATATTCATTCTTCAGTGTTAAGATTACTCAGCGTAGGGGCATCTCACTCAGACGAGGTCGAACATAAATCTAACATATATTATATTTCACCGTGTTTGATAGATATGAGCTGTTAATATAAGACATATACATGTGCTGTCAATATAGTGCGGTTTGGCACTACTACTATCTACAAGCGCCATGCATTACAATAGAAGCGAATAAACACAAATAAAACACAACTTACACTTTGCGAAATACGAGCTCTTAGATGAAGTACTACTTTAAAACATAACCTGCAGAGTGAGTTCTGTCGTCCAGTTTGTAATAAAAGAGCAACACTTCATTGAGCGATATGCTGGTGTGTATGTAATCACGGTCCGAGCTGTGCTTTGGCTTGAAGGTACAGTTCCTAGTTAAAAATGGAACGAATGTTACGTACATGATGTGAATGGTGTTTAAACCTGCCGTGTTTAGCATTTCACGCTGATATTTAATAACTTAATATACAAACAAATAATTAAAAGAAAAGAAAGCATAGAGATAAATATGGTGACAATTATAAAAAAGTATGCCCCTGATTTATATAGACTAGAACACCTGATAGCAAACTATTCACTTACCAAACACTTTATACGCACAAATTAAGAACACGCAGTATTTTTCTTTAACATATAGAAAATATAACGTTAATTTATAGAAAAATAATTTACTTTTATACATTTAATATTTTGGTACATTTGGACTAAACAGAAGTATTAAAAAATAATAAAAACCGACAAAAGCACAGCTTATAAAATGAAAATAGAAAAAACGTATAAAAATGAATTCAAAATATTAATAAATCATTAAAAAATGCTGTAACAATATATAATATATAATACTAAAATAGTATTGTTTGAGCGCAATTCATGGCCGACAGGTGTCGCAGCTGTCCTATTTCACATCTCTGACTAGATTTCATTTTATTCAGCAACTTGACCAAGTGTAAAAACCAGCTTATCCACCAGATACCACAATAACAACATAAACATATTTTTTCAATAATATTTTATCAAACATATTTTGTCGACAAAAAGATATCCAGGCTTGTTATTTGTTCACATCTTAACGTAAACCGGTATTTTTGTGTACTGCTATCTGTGGTCACCCATTTAAACCCATTTGTTTAGGTAAACCCACCCTTAATCTTCATAACATTGTTCATAACATTCTCTCTCTCTCTCTCTCTCTCTCTCTCTCTCTCTCTCTCTCTGGTAAATCCACTCTGTTTGGGTTGAAGTTAAAATGCGGAAGTTGCCGCCCAGCAAAGCCGCTGATACCGCGAGGATGAGCCTTGCGATGCCGTCAGCGATCATCCCCGCTCCGTGCTGCTCTCCGCGGCTCTGCGTGGACTGAGATCAGACTCTCATGGCTTCTCTGCCAGCGTCAGAGCGGAGAGCATTCGCTCTCAAAATCAACAGGTAATGTTCATTTCCTTTGGCTGGACCTCATAGCCCGTGCACTGACAGATCCCAGGGAAGCTGAGCTGACTTTTGGAGCTGTCTGTCTGTCCGCAGTCAGTGTTAAATCTTCAGGGAGTTTTGGTGAATTCCGGAACAGGCAGCTACACGTTTGGAATAAGCTACAAGTCTGGCACCATGAGACTTGATAGTCTTGTGAGTCTTCTTATCAATTATGGCTATGTGATATTACAGTTTATTTCATGAGTTATTGCACTAATTACAGTATTTATCAGTAGCCTACATTTAATGTTTTTTTTTTCAGTATGGGAATCTCATTTTCAAATAAGCTTTTAACTGAAGTATTAATAGCAACCTGTCACTTTCAGTATGCAGATGGTCTACATTCAAATACATCTGTGCTGTAAAAGTTATTGAGGTCCAGAGGCTTTCCACATGTATCCCTTCAGGCAAAAAGAAAGGAAGAATGATTGAAAAAATATGTCAAAGCATTTGAGTGCAATTTTCATTCATTTCCGTGTAATTCTAAATATGGATCTCCTGTCTATTTGATCATTTCCTCCACAAGCCCCCTTTTCTCTTCTGGTTATGACGAGTCAGTACTGGCCTCTGTTAGGTGTAAAGTTATGGTGGAAGTTTGTATTGTTCCTGTTTTATCACACGACTGGTGGGGAGGAAATGAATATACGGACATAGTGGAAGAAGGGAGTCCGGTAATAAAACAAAGGGAACAAAGTGCTCATATACAGGGTAATGATCGGTATTATGTCTTGTGAGTTTATGTCACACAGGCACACAAAGGTTCATTCATAACATAACTGTCATATGCCACACTCCATTTTCCCCCCCAGCAGATTGTGGGAATCATGCAGTGGAGTGTCTTTATGAATTAATAAGCTGTTTGCTTATATAGTCACATGTGTTTAACCACTAGTTTATCTGAGGAACTCAGAGATGTTGTGTTTTCTCAGATGTAACTACCGCTTCATGGCGGTTGAAATGTAAGACTTTTGGCTTGTAATGAAGATGCTGCAGGTTTGATCCATACCAAGATAGCATGTTGCAATTTTGCACTGAATCTCAGGCTGCTGTCTGTGTACTCATGTTTTGGATGATTTTTTTTCTTTTTTTAGTGACTAATAATCCATCTTCAGTAGCTATACATCACCCGTAGTGAGCATTTAATGGCTTTGCCAAAACTGAAAAACAGTATTTTACATGTTCAGCAGTACAGGATGTATATTGTTATTGTGCTTGATCAGCATCAGTATTTGATATCTTTGCTTGTACTGATTACAAAAACATGAAAAGATATGTAATGTAGCTTTCTGAAAAGTTTGTTGCGGAGATGAAAACTTTGATATTGGTACTATATTAGTTATTAGTTGATATTAAACGGATAGTTCACCCAAAAATTAAAATTGTCATTAATTACTCACCCTCATGTCTTGCCAAACTCGTAAGACCTTCGTTCATCTTCAGAACACAAATTAAGATATTTTTGATGAAATCCGAGAGCTTGTAAAATAGTTATGTTTTCCTGTGTTTTTATTATTATTATTTTATGGCCGATAAGTAAAAATCTTTATTATTAAATTATATTTTGTCAAAATTAAACAAAAACTCTAAAGATGATGTGAATTAATGAAGTGCAGTGTATTTATGCATCACAGTATTATAATGTACGACAGTATGAAAAATGGATATTCATTTTGATAGCTGCTAAAGATTACATTATTATTAGATTATTAGCGTTTTTACAGATCAGTTGTGAGTGTTAGATGATGGCAAAGGTAATCTAAATGTAATGAGCTGCACAGTTAAATATCCAATACCGAAAAATTACAAAAAACACAGCCACACATTATGTTCTCACGCAGTGAAAAATACATTGCGGAGCAACGGGGACACTGAAAATGTGCCAACAGAAAAGACAGAGCAGGTTACTTTTGGTATGAAACAAAGTCTCCACTTTCAAATTTGGTCTTTTTTAAGAAATTCAAACAACAAATACCGTTTTGTGGCTCTTTATTGTGTTGTGACAGATCGCTGTAGCGCTTCAGTTCAAGCGGCAAGTGAACCGATCATTTCTTCCTCTTTACTAGCTATAGCATGAAATAAACATGAATGAACATTAGAAGGTATCTTGTTTCAACCGCGCAAAGATGTCAATACACGATCTACTCTCCTGTCTGGTTTATTTGTCAGACAAAAATGACAGATTCTGCGTTATGATTGGCCAGATCGCCAGTCAGTCAAACTCCCTGTGAAGGGTCAATTGTGTCGGTACATCTCTATTTTATAGTGAGCTCTAGGTTTATGTCCGTTGTCACAGCAGTATTGGGTAACTATGATTAAGCAATTAACAGTCACTGTTTCACTTCCTCGTTGTAAGGACACAATAGGAAATTCAGAAGGACTCACTCATGGTAAAGAGAGATTATAGGCATGTCTCTAAAACAAAGTCGAGCAGTAAAAAGCCCAGAGCTCATCGCTAACAGAATGATTCCCAGATTTTCATGCAAGTGCAGCCTGACAGCGCATCTCACTGGGGGCCGATACTTGCTGTGGCTGCAGCTGCTGTATTGCACAAGTTGAACTCGTGCTGTCTCGTGCAGACAGCTTTGGATAGGGGAAAAACATCAGCGCATACGCTGCAGATTTCTCTTGGCTCATGCACCACCCTCCGTGTCCCTTCTCATTTTCAGTGACCACACATTTATTTGCATGAAGGATGCATTCACACATGAAAAGTCCTGTGAGCACAGCTGTGTTTTGTACTGGAGAAGGATGCCCTGGGGTTTTTGTTTGCTCTTTATTCCATCTTCTTTTTCATAATCCTTTGATTTTCCGGGCGCATGGAGGAATATTTCTGTATGAGAAGTGACACTTAATGTTTTAGGATGGACATTGTGGTGAAAACAGAATGAAATGAGACGTGGCAGACTATAAACGAAAGCCCTCGTTCAGCAGAAAGGCTGTAGTTGAAGGAAATGCTCGACAGTATCACGAGAATAGTTCTTTAATTTCAGTTATCTTCAGCTGATGTTGACCTTCAAGGGAAGTTACACTCTAGAGTGGTGTTCTTGCACAATAGTGTTCACAATCATACTTGGCTGTGACGGCTAAGACTAACAATCATAGTCCGCTCTCTTTGGAATGTGGCTGCCGCTTTCATGGCCGTACGTAGTACTTATGTTTTACAGTCTCTTGTCATCATGCACAATCTGCAATGGGGAAAAATAAAAGCAAATCTGACAAGTTGATTTTTGTTCATTTTTTTTTAAATTTTTTAGAAGATGTCACTTTTGGTTATTGACACTATTGAATGTTTGGATTCGGCAAAAACAAAAGTGTTGCGTTTATAATTTTGTTCAGTGTAAATATATTTTTTAAACGATACATTGAATTAAAAGTTTAATTCTAATTAGGTCAATATAGTACACTACCGTACACAAAAGTTTGGGATCATTGTGAATAAGTGCATTCAATTGATCAAAAGATACATTTATAATGTTATTAAAGATTTATATTTCAAATAAATGCTTTTGAGCTTTCTATTATATTATATAATATTAGACTGATTTCTGAAGGATCATGGGACACTGAAGACTGGAGTAATGGCTGCTGAAAATTCAGCTTTACAATCACAGGAATAAATTACATTTTAAAATATATTCAAACTGTTACTTTAAATTGTAATAACATTACACACTTTTACTGTTTTTGCTGTATTTTTAATCAAATAAATGTAGCCTTGGTGAGCATAAGAGACGTCATGCTTTTCAAAAACATTTAAAAAAATCTTACTGACCTCAAACTTTTGAATGGTAGTTTATGTACTAGAAATAGACATATTATATAAATCCAATTTTATATATTTAATTATTTCTGCCTATTGTAAGATTTAGATTATCATTTAGTGATAACAGGATTTTGATACATTACAGCAAAAATTCAACCCTTTAAATAGACAAGTCACCAAAAAATGAAAATTCTGTCATCATTTACTCACCCAAACAGTTTTGGTTACCATGGACTTCTATTGTACAGACAAAAATAACACAGAGACATTTTTCGTTTTTGGGGGGTGAACTATGACTTTAAGAGCACTGTGAATGTGCTTGCCATTTAAGAGTGCAATTTTAATATTGGTTCATCCCTAGTTAAAAAAAATAATATACAATACAGATGCATTTTAAATTGATGCGGTGACTTAAAGGGAAACCCACAAGACCTTCGTTCATCTTCAGAACACAAATTAAGATATTTATTATCTTAATAAATAATGTTTATTATTATTGATGAAATCCTAGAGCTTTCTGGCCCTACATAGACAGCAACACAACTGACACGTTCAAGGCCCAGAAAGTGCAAAGAAAACAAAAATAACGACTTTATTCAACAATTTCTTCTTCTTCTTGTCGTGGTACTCTTGTGAACATGCATCGACTGAGACGGAAGAAAAGAAATTGTTGAATAAAGTTGTTAGTTCTGTTTTCTTTGCACACAAAAAGTATTTTTGTAGCTTCTTAACATTACGGTTGAACCACTGATGTCACATGGACTATTTTAACGATGTCCTTACTACGTTTCTGTGCCTTGACCGTGGTAGTTGCGTTGCTCTCTGTATTCAGGGTCAGAAAGCTCTCAGATTTCATCAGAAATATCTTAATTTGTGTTCTGAAGATGAATGAGGGACTTATGGGTTTGGAACGACATGAGGGTGAGTAATTAATGACAGAATTGTCATTTTTGGGTGAACTATCCCTTTAAAAACATTCATGTTGCATGAAAAGACGTGGCTAAATGACCAAAGGCGTCTGTCTGACGTGTGTATAGAGACCAGCAATTTAAAAAGTTGCACAGACAGAACTTGCTCCATCCCTTCCCCTTCCACCCTTCAGAAGTTCTTTAGTACCTGGTTGAGTAATCTCTAATGTAGTGAACAAAATGACCCAAATGCTTACAGTATACAAGCAATTATCATCAGAATGCCTTAGAAAATATTTCTGATCTTTGTAATCATATTATCAAAAAGTCTGTAACAAAATCATGATGGCTGTTCATAAAGTGTGAGCTCCTCACATGTCGTGTGTGTTTGTTTGTTTGTGTGAAATGTTCCCAATAATTACAGCTCCTGTCAAAGTTGATGGAAAGCCAATGGAGCAGAAGGAGGGTCAAATTGAGACTCATCTCTGCACCCTATGTCATTACCTCCGGTGCAGAGAACAGTCCATGATAACACAGAAACACCATCATCCAGAGTTTCATGAGCTGTTTTGTTGTGATGAACATTCCAGTCATATTAAAGACTGTAACATTTTTGTGGAGTGCAAACTGTAGCTCACACCCATCTCAGCCTTTTATGTTTAATTGGTTTTTCTTCATAGTGACTTTTGTCATAGGACTCGACTGAATGCCTGGTTATCCTATAAAAGATCTGATATTCCTTTCTTTGCTTTTATAGAGAAATGTGATTTTGTAATGTGTTTGTTTTAGAAATTCAGCTGGCGTTTCGTCTTGCATGAGGTTTGACCTTTGTTCTATAATGACGTGAACTATTATGAACGAATCGTGAATGTGTTGCATTACTAAATACTCTCTGCGGTATTCTGTGGTCTTCAGTATATAGAGAGGCTGCATGCTATAATTCACTCCTGTTTGTCTTTGCCCTGTGGTTTAGAGAATTTGCATGCTCTCCTGCCCCAGACTTTACTTTTTAAAGTAGTTAACAAAGTTTGTAGCTGATTTTGTGGATACTTTCCCAGAAAGCAGTGACAAATAAATCCCATTTAATAATTCAACAAATCTACTCTAGTTTTTAAAAACTAGCCTTTCGAGTTGATATTTTGAGTTGGCGCAAGTTACCAAACAGAGTCCTGAAAAACAAGAACAGCAGCTACAACATTTTTGATTTAACGGATGGTGTTGCAGTTCATTTTGTTATGTCGCCTTTTTGTGTGATTGCTATGTTCATAACGATCTTGGAAATACACTTTCACTTCCAAAAACGTATTTTTAACAGTATTTTACTGTAAAATTACATTAAATGTAATTACATTTATTCACCGAATATAGTATGGAAACTTGCTGTTAACCAGTTAACAGGTTTTTACTGTAGCATTTTTACAGTCTTTTACTGCTAAAATCACAATCATTTTTTACAGTGTACAATTCAAAAGTTTGGGTTCTGTAAGATTTTTATTAATTTATTTTTTTTGCTATTTCTAAAGTGAAGTCTCGTACTCACCAAGGCTGCATTTATTTGATCAAAAATACAGTAATATAGTCAAATATTATTTCCGTTTAAAAGAACTGCTTTCTATTTTTATATATTGTAAAATGTAGTTCATTCATGTGATGCAAAGCAAACATAGTGAATATAAAGTGCACGTGATTACAGAAACCCCATTATCCTACAACAGACAATCTGTGTAAATGAGTTTGGGAAGAAACAACACAGCGTTATGAATGGTGACCCATTTTTTAGGACTTTTGATAAGCGGGCGCACAATAGCACTCTGTTATGTCGGGTGCTGGAGGGCTGGCTGCCAAACACAATACCTCTCTGCTTCTGAGGCGAATCCTTCTGCTGAAATCAATGGAGGTTATAGGAGAAAAACAGGCTGCATTGTGGGAATTGTTGGCTGAGACACTGTGGGAATGTGACTGAAGGGATTTAGGTGTGAAAATGAGAATTGTAACTAACTGCTTAAGTGGTAACTTGGTTGTAGTGTAGTGTTTTGGAGGTGTTGAATTCACTCGAGTATATGCTCTAAATTTAAAGTAAATCTCATGCTGTGTCGTTTTTTTACACTGTGAATTTTCATTTCATCAGTGATGCTGCAGTGGGACAGAGAAATCTGGGACACTGTCTGTCTGATGGTGGTTAGGAAGCACAGGTGCACCACGGCGCACACACACACACACACTCATCAGCGCACCCTATCCAGTGTTTGAGGAACATGTAATTAGAGTGTCTAAATAATTTTACGCTTCATTTGGGAATCTCACAGCATGCGTTTCAAAAGCTGATTACTGCATGTTGCAGAAGGGTTTGTTGTTGTACTCGCCCTCTGCCAAAAGTATACAATGAATTATTTGATATCATTAATACATGTACAAATGAATGAACATAATAATGTACAAAAAGCTTTGGGATTATAGTAGCCTGAATACTTAAGGAACTGGGCTGATAATGCAAATGCTGTGGGTTCAAATCTAGTGGTTGACTGATGCGGATATTTTAAGGTGATACTGATAGCTAGAGAGCAAGGTGGCTGCTGGCTGATATGTATTAGTTATTACAGTTTAATAAAGGAAGTTGAGATGTACACCTAAAGTGAAATTAAACTACCTTTTAGTTTTGTTTTTTTTTACACAATACTTAATAAATTCACCCCAAAAAAACCCTTGCAAACTATATGAAAGTCCCTTTCCACCGCAAAGTTTCTTTTTACTCTACTGTATCTCAACGTGGTGATGTATATCATAATTGACTTATTAGACTTTATATCTCAACTGCAACTTTATTTCTTGCAATTTGGACTTTATTATATTATTATCTAATAATTTCAACCTTTTTTACTTAATTTCAATCTTATATTTCACAATTGCAACTTTGTCTCACATTTTATCTCTCAGTTGACACATTTTAATAATTGTGATTTTCATTCACAATTTTCATCTCATTTTAAATCTCACTATTTTATTTTTGTTATGTTCATATATAAGTCATCTGCAACTCGAAATGGCCAAATATCGGGTGTATGATGGTGTATGACTATTCATATCTGGGTGGAGTTGACCATGAACTACACAGTTACTGAGACACTTAACTTCAGGTTAATGAGGGGTCTGTGTGTACTGTTTAATGACGAGTAATGAATAAGGTAATTGATGGGAGGTTCCTTCAGTGTGTGTAACTTTGCATCTCTCTCTCTCTCTCACACACACACACAGACATACACACTGAGAGGAGTGTGTAAACAAGCACCTGGTGCCGGCCCAAAACCTCTCACTGGAAAATAATCCTATGTTCCACCTCATTTTCTGTTTCCTCTCCACCCTCTTCATCTTTGTCTCCCTCTCTCACCTCAGACACTCCTCGGCGGAGATCCGGAGACACTTCAGTGGGATCAGCCATGGTTCCCTGCCTCACCACCGGCACAGTTACAGCGCCTCTGGCTCTTTCTGCTTCAACATAGTGAGTGCTGCACTTTCACTGATAAATACTTCAGTAGAATCCAGCTTAGTAACTTCAAACTGATTCTGAACATACAAACAGGTGAAAATTATTGGTAAATTATACATGGATGTATGTTTATAAACACTTTATTCTGTATGTGGGAATAGGTGTGGGTAAATGTCTGTCACATCACTGTCTAATTTGATTCCGTTTAAAAAGAAATGTAAGAAGGTTTGTTTATATTTTTCATATTTCTTTCTGGAATACTACTCTCTGATTGGTCAATCATGGCATTGAGCAGTCGAAAGATTTTGTATAATAATTTAATGGATTACTTGATTTAATTAATTATTGTAATTTTTACAAATACAATAAATTATATATTTTATAAAAAAAGCTGTAATTTAAAAAATCTATCTATATCATTTTATATATATATATATATACAGTATATATAATATTTATTTATTGCATTTATTTAATACCAATTAAACTAATTAACTAATTAAAAAAAATACTAATATTAAATTATGTTTATTTCATTTATTTTAGTAACATTAGAAATTAATGGGAAGTTCAAAATGTGTGTGTATGTGCATATACTTAAGCTCTAACCTGTCTGTGCTTCCTCTATGCTGAAAATGGGTCAGAGCCCAGGCTACCAGACCACTGCAGCTGGTGCTTTCCAGCTTACACACACACACACACACACACATCTAGGTGACGTGGCTTTCCAGATTGCACACACACACACACACACACACACACACACACACACACACACTCACTCATCTGTAATATCCATGGATTTTAGAAGCTGTTGACTTCATGGAAACATAATCTTCCCTATGATGTTTTCCCATTTTTCACATAGATTGCAGTGAAAGGCAAATGTTAATGTTATGATTTTGAAAGATGAAAAACTGCTATTATCAGGATTAAGTACAGATTATACTTCAGTAATAATGTGTTAAAATTATTGATAAGTAGTCATAATTCTTGAATATTTGATAAATTCAGTTGTTTATGCATGATAGCGCCCTGATGTGTACACTTGTATCTTACAGCACAAGAAACCCTTAAATTTAGCATTCATTGCTTGTTTATTGTAAAACGATATTTTTAACCAATAGCAAGGCACAATTGTTAATTGTTAGTTAAGTATTTTATTATGCATCTGCATTCTTGTTGATTAGCTATCTCACCGCTAGCAAATTTTAACCCTTTCATCATGCACCACTGCAAACATACAATAATGGTCTACAATACCTCTCACTTTTTTGACAGTGATCATATAATTCCTTCAGTGTTAAAGTTGAAAGCAGAATATTGACTCATCATTTGATTTTAACTTGTCTTTACGTTTTTGACTTATGAGTGCATATGTGCCCCTGCTATTTCGTCATAGCTTTTAAGGGAAGTGGTTGTGATGTCATATCCTGGTTTTGGAAGCCACAAAAGATAGACTGCTTCATGCGGCTCAAACCTATTAAGGAAGAGTTTTGCAGAAACAAGTCGTTTTTATTTCCGGGCAACGCCATCTTGTCAGTTGCCTCGTAGTTTGTTCGTAGGAATTTTTTGGTGAGTGTTTTCTTCCACCCTTTTCAGATGCACTTGCTCTGTCTGCTGTATGTTGGTTGCATTCAATTTGTAGATGCAGAAATGAAACTCTTAGCTAAATTTGCACAATGCACACAGCCTGGGTGGGTTATATTAAGTTTGATGTTGTTGAATATAGACCGGGAACTCTTTTGTGGTTGCTTCCATGTTCCAAAAAGCACAATTAGGCCTCAGGATGAGAAACTTACATTTAAACCTTTGTGTTAAATAATACAATTATATGAAAGTCAGAGTTTTCTTATTTCCTATTTTCTCTAAGAAATGCATTGTACTCTAATGCCTTTTTGTTTCCCATTGCTGCTTTTGAGTGAATGAGGTTAGATGAGCTACAGGAATAACACCTCCACCCATAGACTATATCAGTATTCATCAACAATTACCCTCTGCTCCTCCCTTGTCAGCTGCTGCTGATGTACACAAACCACACAGCAAAAAATTTTTCGAACAGTTGCAATATTTAAATACAAAGGCTTTTAACAGTTATTATTATGCCCAAACTTTGTTCCCTGTACTACCTCAGGTAGACACCAGAGATGTAAGCAGGCACTTGCTATGCAAAAACCGTAGAGTAAATAAATAAAAGCTAATAGAATTTATATCTCACTATTGTAACTTATTTTTTTCACAAATGGGACTTTATTTCACACACTTGTGACTTTATATCTCACTATTGTGACTTTATTTCACAGTGTAACAACTTTTGTTTCTCCATATTACAATTTTTATTTTTCACATTTGCAACTTTATTTCTCATAACTGTGATTTTATTTCCCACTATTGTGACTGTTTCTCATAATTGCAAAGTTATATCATGCTATTGCAACCTCATATCTCTCACTTGCGACTTTATTTCTCTTTTACGACTTTTTTCTCACTTTTGCAACTTTCTCGCAATTGCGAATATATTTCCCACTATTGTGACTGTTTCTCGCAATTGCAAATTTATTTCATGCTGTTGCAAATTTATATCTCGCAGTTGTGACTTTGTTACCATTCTGATTTTATTTCTCATTTGAGACTTTATCAATTTTGCAACTTTATTTCTTGCAATTGCGACACTATTTTACACTTTTGAAACTTTATATCTCATTATTGCGACTTTATTTCACAGTTACAACTTTGCTTCTCCCTGTTACAATTTTTATTTCTCACTTTTGCAACGTTATTTCTCGTTATTGTGATTTTGTTTCCCAAGCTTATTTCATGCTATTGCAACTTTCTATCTCGCAGTTGTGACTTTGTTACCATTCTGACTTTATTTCTCTTTATTTCTCATTTGTGACTTTCTCAGTTTTGCAACTTTATTTCTTGCAATTGCTACACTATTTTACACTTTTGAAACTTTATATCTCACAATTGTGACCTTATACTGTACCTCAAGGTTCTCAATATTTTGTGATCATTTCATAGTTTGCAACTTTACAGTATCTCTTGTTTCTGACAAAAGTATAAAGCTTATTTTATCTATTCTCACAATTACCCTGTTTATTTTTTACTCTGAGGCAGAAATGGGCTTCCATAGAGATCAGATGAAATCAGATAACTTCGACAGTACAGTGCTCTTCTTAAGATTCCTTGATGAAATGCCGCAGACACATGATTTTCAATATATAACAAACTTATCTAGATTGATTGTTTATTGATGTCTGCTGTGATGAGATTCAACATCTACACTTTTACATGCTTTAGATATGATACTTTGTTTTGAAAATGTTTTATCAGTATTGTTATAGTTATAAGTTATAAGTCCTTGTGTTATAAGGGCATGTTTCAGATAACTGGTAATATTGTTGTACAACACTTTGCAAGAGATAAGCCTTCACTAAACCTTAAGTGTGAAAAAAAATGTTACATAACCAGCTAGGGTTATTATAAAGTTACACTTTATTAAATCCTTTATTTGACATGCTTTGGTCTCTTTCCACAGGCTAGCATTAGTTTGCTGGTTTAATTTGTATGCCCAATAGCCTTCTGATTAATCCATCTCTATGAAACATCTCAAGAGATCACAACCTCCCAAAACACTGCAGCAGTTATGTTGATTATCTCCAGCAGGTCTGGAGCTGTCTGCCTCAAGTCACGACAAAACACGCTCTGTTCCACTCCAACTTTACAGAAGGAGGAATACAACTGTAGGCAATGCATTTTTACTGCTATGTTCTGAACTGTCATCAGCTTTAAAATGATTTATTGCTTCCTACCAGCCTCCTTCTTTGTTTCATTGTTTTATGGGGGTCATAGAGCATTCTAGTTCTCTCTGTGTGTGTTTTTATTTTAGGCATTTCATTAGTTGGTATAGAGGGAGATTAAAAGCGTGTCTTCTTTGATACACAACAAATGTTGAATTGGGTTGAATGCTTTAATGTCGATAAAAATACAGTAGTGATATATTCAGGGTAGACTTCATATTTTATGATGGTTTCTGGCCTCTTTGCTGCAACTAACTGCAACTTGTTTGCTTACATTATATATAGACTACTGTATTTTTGATTCTATAGAGGCTGTTGAATAAAGTATACATTTTCATAATTTACACTACTTTTGCTTCATATTATTATGACGTCATGGATTATGTCTCAAATGGTCTCCTGAAATAAAGGTTCTTTATTAGCGTTACATGAAGAACCTTTAACATCCATGGAAACTTTCCATTCTACAGAAGGTTCTATACTGTAGAAAAATATTCTTTAGATTTTTTTAAATGATCTTTACACTAAGAAAAACTGTGCACTAAAGGTTCTCTGGGAAACACCAATTGTTCTTCTATGGCATCGTTGCAAAACCCCCTTTTGAAACCATTATTTTTAAGAGTGTAACCAGCGGTTTTCATAATACCTGGTCTGTCCATACCATCAAAGAGCTCATTTTATGATCACTAGTTTTTTGATTGTATGTCCTGGTTATCTTTATAGCCTCAGTCATATGAAGCAGTTGAGCCGGTGGACCTGGATGAGTTCCTGATGTCACAGCTGCGCAGTGGAGATGCCGAGCTCATGCAGGAGCTGGGGGAGTTTCCAGACGACGACCTGGAGGTGGAGCTGGTGGAGAGGGAATGCAGGACCATCCGCCCCTCTGTCCCCGAGGAAGGGTAGGTGCTGGATGCTCCCTGTTGGGGTTGAGAAGGTCAACTAGACAAATCTCTTTGTTCTGACTTGAGCAGTTGTGTTGTGATTGTAATGCTGTGTAGGTAGGCAGTTTACTAGATTGAGTAGAAATTGGCCAATATCTTTAATTTAGCTTTTAATAAAAGGTGGCATTTGTTGATCTCTAAAGAACAGAACCAGTATACTTATGTTCATTCAACAGAAAGGAGGGTTCACAAGTCAATTTGTATTGTTTGCATAAATTATTCATTTTCAATCTCAGGTGAGAAATGCAAAACCACTTACAACAGAGATGAAAATTAATTTGCAACCATTTAGATGCAAAAATGTAATGGCAATAATAATGGTGTTTATATATTATTGGTGTCACTAGTAGTGTCAATTTGTTTAAGTGATTGATTTAATTATTTATATATATATATATATATATATATATATATATTTATCAAATGAATAAATTAATATATATTTAATTTATTATTATCATTTGATAAATAAATACATTATTTTATTGTTTTGTAATATAATAATTCTAAGTATTATACACATAAAATTAAAACACACTTTGTGTTCGGAGTGTGTGTCTGTAAAGCTTTGAGTGTTGTTTGAATGTGTGTGTTTGTATGTCTCCAGAGTGGAGCTGGATCCTCATGTGAGGGATTGTGTTCAGAGTTACACGCAGCCCTGGCTGGTGGTTAGCAGAAGGTCAATTCACAGACTTCATTCATTTCCTGTCCCTCCTCAGGGCTGAATTTTAAATACTGCAGCTTAAATATTCAAAAAACATAACTCAAAGAAATGACACCAGACACACAGATACTATAATGCTGTTGTGTTTCTCATTTACAGATCTCAGGGTTATGGGTGGATTGCGTACGCCGAGAGGACAGATGCTAACAGAGTCTTACAGAGACAGACGTTTGAGTCTGACGTTGAGCCTGACAACCAAGAGCAAGTAGTAAGCACAGTTTATATAAAAAAAAAAAACTCTTTTATACAGAAGCCTTTTTACAACAACAAAGCAGCTAATTGGGATTTTTGTTCACATTGTTATTAGTGTCACTCAAGGACGCCACCCAACCCCACAGCCACTTATATTCCTCTTTTTTTTGTTTGTAATTATTATTATTATATTAAAGCCTCTGAAGTGTGTCACCACCCGTTCCATTATGTGTGCTCATTCCCTGCCATAAGACACAAACAAAACATATTCATGTCCTCTTAATAATAAGTAAACAGTTGAAAAGAATAAGGAAAATAAGCAGAATCTTTCTCCCAGGTATTTTTCTTTTCTGTTTGTCCCCATGACCACCATCTTGGCTCCATCCCACCCCTTTTTGTCAGAGTCCAGGGACATAATGAGGCATGAATATTCATTCTGTCCCGACTACTTCCGTCCCAGTGCAGCTTTGCCAAGATTTAATTATCCAAACCACAAAGATTTGTTTCACTCCATGTATTTTTCATGAGTTTAGTTTGAGAGTCTGCAGGAACACCAAGATCCTCCCTTAGTTTTGGATCCTTTAAAGGGCCTCCACATTCACTGCAGGGGTTATTAGCAATCCAGAGGAGTACTAAAGGTCCCGCTAGCCAGCTCTGTTCTGTGATGTGTGTCTTTAAGCAAGTGGATTAAGAATACAAATGGTACGGGAAGGTCTATCCCACAGGCTAGACGCAATGTATCATGGGAACCCTGCATGATGCCCACTATCAGAGCCAGTGCATATGGTTCTTATATTTGGCGATTAACAGAAATCTCTCCTAGGGTTTTGAGAATTCATCCATCTCAAAGGCTTATGGTCTTCCTGGAAAAAGGCATTAGTCTCAGAACTATAAGAGCTCCTCTGCTCTATTTCACATGTAGTTATGTGGCAAAGGAGCAAATGAAGTTAAGCAGGCATTGCCAGTTCAGTCAAATCACAAAAGACATACAAAATGAAAGTAAAATTAAAAACAAAAGTATATGAAATGAACTACTTTCCAATCTTATGTCTTTTGTGAATACTGACTGAGCTGGCAATGCCTCCTCAACTTCATTGACTCCTCTGCCACATAACTACACGTGAATTAGAGCAGTGAATGAAGTTAAGGAGGCTTTGCTAGTTGAGTCGGTGATCACAACAGACATAAGATTGGAAAACAGTTTATTCATGTGCTACTTTTTTTTTGTTTTGTATATGTGCATATTTTTCTTAGACAATGGTTTTTCAAATTTTTTAAGCCAAGGACCTCCACATATGATGATTTTTTCCCCCCTAAATTAGCCATTTACTTTATATATCTGAATACTGTGTGGAAAAAAAGAACAAACAAGTATTAAATAACAATACAAAATTTGATAGATGTTTTTAAAATTTTATTTTCACTATTTTATTTTTCTTTTGTTTTCTTTTCTTCTTTTCTTTTCTTTTATATGTATTTAATGTAATAAATGTGAACAGTATTTTTTGTTCATTATAAATGTAACTTTTCTTTTCTTTTCTAAATATTGTTATAAACTTTTAAAAATGTGATAAATGTGAACAGTCCTTATTTTTATTGTTAATTATACATTTAACAGTTAATATTGTTTTATTTTATTATGTCATTATATGTATTCTATATTAACTTTTTCAAATTTGATGAATGTGCGTTTTTATTATTTTATTTTATTATATATTTTTTATTTTATTTTAATAAAGAATTACAAAATTATTTATTTTTTTATAAAAACTTTTATTTAGACCCCCCTAACACTCTCTTTTGGGCTCCTTGGGGTTCTAAGGCTCCAGTCTGAAAACTATAATATAAAAAATTCCTATGTATGTAATATGTAATATGTTCTCTCCTGTCCCTCAGGAAAAATCACCGTCCCTGCCAGCACTATGTGATGATACAACTCGGACCACCCTCACATGCTCAGACTTCAACTTACGGGTCCTGCAGCCGGACCGACGTGTGGAGAGCCTCTTGCGCTTCAGCAGCCCGGAGGAGCTGGATCGTTTCAACCTGGAGGCCAGAAATAGCAACCGCTACGGCGAGCTCTTTGGCCTCTACCCACCTATTGATGAGGTGCAGCCTTGCCTTACTTATTTTAAATACTGTTTAACAATGTTCTTTACAGAATATTCTTGAGCGATTCATTTTTGTGAACACAAGGATTCAGTTAGAAGTTAAATATTGTCTTCAATGTGTCCTTGACTGTGTACAGGAGGATGCAGTAGCGATTCGGCCCATTCCCGACTGTCCCAAGGAGCACTTTGGGCAGAGGATACTAGTGCGATGCCAGACCATCAAGTAATACTTCCTTACCATCCACTAATATTGGTTATTTTCTCTGAATGATTGGTCTGATAAATTATTTTAAATGACCTGTTACATTTTATACTTTGAGGTTGAAATGGTCTTCATAGCATATGCATAAAAATTTTGTTTTTGAGTTGTGTTTGGTTTTGAAATATTGTTCTTCCTTCTACAGATTTGAGATTGAAATTGAGCCCCTCTTTGCAACCATGGCCCTCTATGACCTGAAGGAGAAGAAGAAGGTCAGTTTCTGATGTTTATCCTAAAAGCTATGAAAAAAATCTTAAATATGTGGTATAGTTTTTGTATTTTGACCCTTTAGCTTAAACCCATTTGCTTAAGCTGGGGAGACATAATTAATAAATATTCTTCCTGTCAGTGTTCTTCCTGTTAGTCCTCCCACATTCCTCCACTTCAGTCTGAACAGAGCTGGAGAGACTAATGAGAGATATTTTTATTATCCACAGCCATAAACATTGTTTTGTCAAAAGTTAAATCAACATCTATATTTAATTTGTGTGTGTAGACATCTAAGACAACAATTTAATTACCAAGAAGTAGAAATGGGTCACCAAATTCAGTCTGAACCGTTTAGACCAAGGTCTATAAAATCAGTGAAGATGAACCACTCAATTACACACAGCTTGTCTTTACCAAAAATTTGAGAACTTGGACTGACAGTCAAGGATCTTAAGGAATCAGCGAGTTTTAATGCAAGCTGTGTGTATTTCCATATTAAATGAACAGACAGCAGATATATTTGGGAGGAATATTCTGAAGTATTACATTAATCCTCTTTAGCTTTTACTGAAGAAGGTTAATGCAAGAGACAGACCAGATGATTCATGCTAAATAGGGACTTTATGCAGCATGGGATTTTTTTTCTATGGCTTGGTGAAGAGAGTGTTTTGGATGGGAGGAATTACCCATTTCACAATGTTAAGAGCGAAAAACATAATTTAGGATGTCTGATATGCCTGAGTAAGGCTTGAAGATGAGTTGTGTCCGATTGAGTGAGATTCAGAGTTCAGTTAGGGCCAAACTGTGCTAATGTTGCTCTCTTTGAGGTGTCTTTAGTTTCTGATTGGCTCACTCTGCTTGAAATTTGAGGAAGTATTTTTGTTCTTTATGCACCACAATTTCCCTTCTGATTCTTTGACGATGTGGTAAAACGTTTAGCTGGCTGGTTGTTTTATGCTATCCATGCTAATCATGGTATGTTTTCCCTTCAGATTTCAGAGAACGTCCACTTTGACATGAACTCCGATCAGATGAAGGGTTTCCTGCGGGCTCACACTCCCCACACTGACCCCTCCACTTTGGCCAGATCTGCAATTTTCTCCATCTCCTACCCTTCTCCAGATATCTATCTGGTCATTAGGGTATGGTTGAGTAATGGCTACCGTATGCCTAAAAATTATTAAAATGCATAATTTTATTATCTTGATTTGACTTTATCATCTTGTTTTGTTGGTTTTAAATATATATTTTAAAAACGTGATTAACCGATATATAGGTTAGGCTGATCAGTCCACAGGTATTTAGCCATTTTGACACTTTGTAAATTAATAATAAACATTTTCTTGATTTTCAGTGAAGTTTGAGTTTATGTACATTATCATTCAAAAGTTTAGGGTCAGTAAGATTAGTTTTATGTGTTTGAAGTAAGTCTTTTATGCTCACCAATTTGCACTTTTAAAGCATATATACAGTGAAAACAGTAATATTGTGAAACATTATTACAATTTAAAATAACTGTTTTCTATTTTAATATTTAATTTTTTCCTAATTCCTGTGATCGCTGAATTTTCAGTGACCATTACTCCACTTTTCAGTGTCACATGATCTGTCAGAAATCATTCTAATATTCTGCTCTGCTGCTCAAGAAACATTTCTTATTATTATCAATGTTGAGCTGCTTTATATTTTTGTGGAAACAATTACACTATTTTTTCAGATTTATTTGATAAATGGAAAGTTCAGAGGAACTGCATTTATTTGCAAAAGAGACATAAATGTTTTTACTGTCACTTTTGATCAATTTAATGCATCCTTGCTGAATGTCAAAACTGACTCCAAACAAATGATAGTGTGTATGTATATTATCTCTGTCAATGACCTGCTCTGTAGACAACAGCCTCTAAGACCACTAGTATCGATTGTGATGATGACGAATGTTATGTAACAATAGTGTTATTAATAGTGTGTTTGTGTTGAACGTGTAGATTGAGAAGGTTCTTCAGCAGGGAGAGATCGGGGATTGTGCTGAACCATACATGGTACTGAAGGAGAGTGATGCTCTTAAGGTAACCACTGAACACTTCTCTTTCTCTCTCATTGTTTGTGTACACTACATGGCCAAAAGTATGTTGACACCCCCTACTAATTATGAGATTTTGGCAAGGGTTGTGTCAACACCCCTGTATACAAAGAAAGAAATCATTCCCTGAGTCTGGTGGGGAAGAGCCCCTTCAAAACCCTGCATCCATGTGCCAATGTCTTGTGGAAAGCTTTCCCAAAAAAGTAGATTCATTATTTTGAATTCATACAAGCACATGCAGTTGGTATGAGTTGTTTATGAGTGTCCACATACTTCTGGCCATAATTTAATCAATTCTTTCTCAAATGAATTTCAAACCTGCATTATTTTTCTAATGAGAAATACTGTAATGAATAAAACCTCCTTCTTTTTTTCTGTGTCCATCAGAACAGAGATAAGGTGGAGAAGCTGAAGAATCAGGCGGAAGGGTTTTGTCAAAGGCTGGGCCGCTACAGGATGCCATTCGCCTTCGCCACGGTCAACATCATGAGTGCCATCAGCTCCACACTGGAGCGAGACACAAGTGACACAGACAGTATCAATGGTGAGATACTGAATAGATGAACACCATTGGTCTGTTAACATAATGCATCACACACCAAAACAAATGAGTAAATCCATAATTATGTACAATTTTGATTACTCCTAGGCAGGAGCAGCATGGAAAAGAAGGGATTGCCCAGACGTAACTCCGACAGATTCAGTATTATGGAGGACAACTATATCTTGTCTGGCTTCAAACCAGCTTTTACCACGTGCACATTCATCAAGCAGGTATTGCTTGCAGAATTCATAGCAAATCGAATATTCAACAAAAAATGTAGATGGAAATGAATTTTTTTTGGTTCATTCTGAGGTTTGGTGTCGGTAAGATTTTGTAATGTTTTTGAAAAAAGTAAAACCAGTAGTACTGTAAAATATCATTACAATTTATAAAATATTTTTCATTTAATATATTTTAAAATGTATTTATTCCTATGATGGCAAAGCTGAATTTTCAGGAGCCATTACTCCAGCCTTCAGTGTCCCATGATCCTTCAGAAATCATTCTAATATGCTGATTTGGTGCATAAGAAACATTTCTTATTATTTTTAATGTTGAAAACAGTTGTGCTGCATTTTTCAAGATTCTTTGATGAACAGACATTTATTTGAAAAAGAAATCTTTTGTCAAATTGTTTTTATTTACTTTTGATCAATACATCCTTGCTGAATAAAAGAATTAGTTAAAAAAAAAAATCTTATTGACCCAAGATTTTGAACCGTAGTGCACAATAAGTGGGCGTGGTTTCTAGGCTACAGGTGGTTGAAGGGGAGGAGCTGAAAAATAAGAGGGCTTGATGACGTCATCTGACAAAGAATGCCCTTTCAGGTGCAGAGGAAGTTATTTACATAAACAAACATTTGGTTTGTTTAAATAATGTGCACAGATGATTTGTTCACAAAAAGACCAGGGGGGTATTCCAAAAAGCAGGTTATGTAACATACCCGGGTATGTTTGAGGATAAGCGAGCGGATAACCTCAGCTTTCGGTTCCAAAATCGGAGGTTACTTTCAGTAACCTGCTCTCTGAAGATAACCTGCTCCGGAGCAGGTTATGTTCCAGGGTTAGTTCACTTCAGCACACGTGTGATCTACTGACGAGCCTTCAGTGGGCGTGACAGACAACATTAGTTAAGTTATGTAATATATATATATATATTCTTATATATATATATATATATACT
>NW_015660140.1:405393-418271 GCF_001515625.1 Sinocyclocheilus rhinocerous | reverse complement strand
TTATTTCAAGTACAAATATCTAAAAATTCTTACGTTAAGATGCAATTTCTGTAGATGAAAAAGGATATAAGGTATATTTAGTCTTGTTTCCTGGTGGAAACAAGTGCATTTAAGTGCATTTTAAGTGCATTTTACGTAAAACGTAAAATTGTCCGCCATAGGGCAAGAAAAATAATCTTAATGCAAATGGAAACAAGCATATTTTTAATTTCTTACCCCACTGGCAGATAATTAGCAAAATAAGAAAAATGCACTTAAATTATTTTTTTAGGAGGCTGCATAAATTCATAGGGAGTTTTTTTTTTGTTGCCATATTCACATGCATATTTATTTGAGTGGTAGCATTTTAAATGGTAGTTTTCTTTAAAACATTGGAGATGCAGAGCACATTAGTAAGGCCGCTGTATGCAGACGGAAAGTGTATGTTGCTCTCACGCTCTTTCTGAGAATTTTTTTCCTGGGCACAAATCCGTCAAAGAGGAGTATCACTGGACTGTAGGTCAGTGTTGTAGAAATCGGTTTAAATGAGGCTAATCTGATAAATGATGTTCACTTGATAACATCTTGCTGCAACCTGTGGAAGTAACCCAATAATTAGAATTTCCTTTAGGTTTTCCAGTGTGGTTGGATGCATTGATGATGACATGCATATTCTCATCATCGCACCTTCTGAAAATGAAGCAGATTACTGTATTGAATGGAAGGATGCCAGATGGAGGGGTAGTACGAGATATATTCTGTAACCACCACCACAGCTGTTAAATAAACACAAGTTATTTACAATTTATTTGGTAATCTTTATTTTCTACAAACACAAAAGCAACAGTTATTGTTTTCCTTTTGGATTTTGAAATTCTTCTACATGACCATCTCCTCTTCATCTGTCAGTGGTGCTGGTGCAGGTTCTCCCCCCATTTTGCGAGCCTCTGCCTTCTTGCTGTCGACTGAGTACAAGTCAGTTGTTAATTTCATTACTCTAATTAAGAAATGTAACAGGTTTGATTAGAGAATATTTAATAAGCCTATGTGAAAAGAGCATTAAACTATGTGGAATAAGCTGCTGCGCATTGAAATAGACACTGAATGATATTTAATATGTCAAATGTTTGTAAAGTCATGTAGCCTACACCCATGAAACTTTTATGCTTAAAGCTTTACCTTGATTGAATTGTGTTTTTATAATTCATTTTTAGATGCTGCTACGTTCTTTTTC
This sequence comes from Sinocyclocheilus rhinocerous, assembly GCF_001515625.1. NCBI lineage: Eukaryota > Metazoa > Chordata > Actinopteri > Cypriniformes > Cyprinidae > Sinocyclocheilus > Sinocyclocheilus rhinocerous. The sequence continues at coordinate 417,058 of NW_015660140.1, read as the reverse complement.
TTTTCTTTTTTTTTTGCCGTGGGATACCATGAAAATGAAATTTAGTAAATTAATTTACAGTTTTTACCTCTGATATTATAACAGTGATTAAGAATTAAAGTTATTTATTGACTCGGAAGTATGCGGACGGCTTTTTGTTGGTGCTGTTGCCATGGTCAATCATAATTTCGGAGGTCTATTGATCATGACTTCTCATAGTCGTGGTGCACGCGCTAAACTCAGAGTCGACTGAACTAACACAATTGAGCTTTTCTGAAACCAAAAACTCAGAGTTTCCCATCTCAGGGTAAGTCAACTCAGAGTCGGTTGAACCTCCTTATTGAAACGGGCCCCAGGAACATGTATTAAGAAACTAAATGATCTGAATGGGATGAAAGGGTTATTTTTAGAAGTTGTATATTTTAGAACAGTGCTTTCCTGTCCTAAAAATCCAATCTTATTGAATTAGCACTGTGGAAAATAAGTTTTATTTATTAGCATTATTCCATTCTTCACATTCTCCAGATTAACTGGTGCCTGCGTTCTTCAGCTAGCTCTAATATCACACTGCATTCTTGTAATATTCTTCCTCTAAACTGAAGAATTATTCTGGTGTTCTCCATAAAATCTTCCAGACACGTTTGATTTGAAAAAATGTCATTTTTGAGTTGAGCTGACCATTTATTGTGTGTGCTGGCAGGAAGGAGAGCGTCTGAGTGACGAGGACCTGTTCAAGTTTCTGGCGGACATCAAGAGGTCGTCCGGTCAGCGACGTGTTAAGATCATACCTGGTGAGGAGATGTTCTAACTGTGCCATTTGTCCATTCAGTTTTAACAGTAGTGAACTGGTGATTAAAGACATTTATTTATAAGAATCAAACTTTGGCATGTAACTCATCTTGCACCATTTATATACGTGTTGTTTGAAAGGTTTTCTGAGACTGGAAGTGTCTCCAGTGCCGGAGACGGTTCCTGGGTGTCTGTGCCCAGAACTGATTCCAGTGAAGCCAGTTTCTGAGAAAAATCCACGGGCGGTTAAAGAAGTGCTGGAGTTCCCTTCCAGTGAAGTCTATGTGCCTCACAATATATACCAGTAATCCCTCTCTATCTCTCTCACACAGACACACACACACACACATGTTGGTTTTTATGGTTTATGGGGACTCTCCATAGGCGTAATGGTTTTTATACTGTACAAACATGCACACACACACACACATACACATACACACGCATGAGTTGTCAGGCTGAGATCTAGCTGAAATGGGATGCAGTGATTAATCAGTAACCTTAAAAAAAATCTTAGTTCTGAGTAATAAGGTTTGTCAGAATTTGGAGTGCAGAACTGTTGTTGATATTAGTCACTCATTTACTATGAACAAATAGTTGGAATAACTGTGCAGGACAGTGTTGCCAGGTGTCATAAGAAGAATAATCAATCAGGTCTTACAAATCAAGCCTCAAATAAGAAACTTGCTTTAACTAGAAAACACCCTGTGATCAGAGGGATAGAAGGGTGTGTTTATAGATGATGGAAAAAGTAGAATTGCTAAATTTATTTGAATAATTCTAGGATAAACTTACATTAAAACAACTGCTATATGGAAGTAAGCCAGGAAAAACACAAGCAACATCCCATATTTATGACAGACTTTATGAAACATGGCAACACTGTTGCAACTAGCTTCTTCCTTGTTGTCAGTGTTGAACTGTAAGCGGTCTGCTCCATCTAGTGGCCAGTTAATGTTTTTACACACAATTGTGGATTTCAAATGGAATAATTATTTTGTCTGCAAATAACTTTTTTATTTTGTTTATTTCCTTTTATTTTAATCATGTTACAGGAACCTGCTGTATGTGTATCCTCTGAGGTTGAATCTTAGTAACCGTTTGACTTCAGCCAGAAACATTACGGTTAAAATCCAGTTCATGAGTGGTGAGGATCCTAGCTGTGCCATGCCTGTGAGTGCAAAACCATATTCATATTTATTTATAGATGTCAAAAATGTATTACCATTGCATTTATATTCTAATATTCACAACAACAGAAACAACAACAATAATAATAATATTAAATATTGTTCTATAACATTATGATATAATAGGAATATAATAGAAATCAGGTTAGCTGGTAGACTGAAGTGGTCCGGAAATTTTTTTTTTTTTTGTTAAATGTTTGTAAAAATATAAATTTCATATTCGATTACTGTCTTTCTACCGCTGTGCAAGGTTTACAAAGCTTTAAAGAAAATATGATGTAACTATATTATGCAAACTAAATTATATAATAATGTGAAATTAATAATAATAATAATTTATTGTTATTGTTGTTGTTGTTTTTATTTTATTGTATGATTCCAAGTTCATTGTGAATAAATGACATACAGAATATATAAACCTTACACAAGTGACAGACCATTAAATCATAAGCCAGAATTTCATAATTGTGATTGTGTAATTACTATAGTGTAGATTTAAAAATGTATATATTTTTTATTTTTGCCCTTATTCAAAAACTGATCTCACTCACCTTCTCCTCTGCACTGTCCCAATAAAGGTCATCTTTGGAAAATCAAGTGGCCCTGAGTTTCTTCAAGAGGTCTACACTCCAGTCACATACCACAACAGGTAATCATGCTCTCTTACAACAATTTTAGTGATCAATATATCAAGCAAATGTAAGGGTGGTTTGAGAGTGCTGTTTCCATCTCCTCCACAGGTCTCCTGATTTCTATGACGAGATAAAGATCCATCTTCCAGCCCGTTTAACAGAGAAACATCACTTACTGTTCACCTTTTACCATATCAGCTGCCAGCAGAAACAGAACCAGACTGGAAGTCTGGAGACTCTCATTGGATATTCAGTGAGTGGCTGTACAGATTGTGTGTGTGTGTGTGTGTGTGTGTGTGTGTGTGTGTGTGTGTGTGTACATGTTTATGCTACATTGTGGGGACCAAATGTCCCTACAAGGATAGTAAAACATGAAATTTTTGACATAGTCAAAGATTATACCCAGGGTTATAACGGTGGTGGAAGGTCGAACCAAGACTCCAGCAATGTTAACATTGTCCACACAGAAATGAGTGTCATGACTTCACTTCCTTCCCTGCAGTGGTTACCCTTGCTGAACAATGACAGGCTGCAGACTGGGCAGCAGTGTCTGCCAATCATTCTGGACAAACTTCCTGTGAACTACTCCCTGCATTCCCCAGAGGTACAGTCAACCATTTCACATCTGCCTTTTTTGGATGCCAATCATTTCATTTCGGGACCTTGCATTGATGTCTCGTTTGGGCACATATTCAATGATTCTTCCGTGGCTTTGTGTATTAATTTGTTTGAAAATAGTGTATATTCTGTAACTTTGGGTCTTTTTATATGCCTTCAGAAACTGCCAGCTCAGGTACCTCCTGTTAAGTGGTTGGAGAATCATAAGGGTCTGTTCAACCTTGAGCTACAAGCTGTGTCCTCAGTCCAAACACAGGTGCGAAACACTCTCAGAACTCACTTCCCAGCTGGAAAGTCCAGCTTATGTAGTTTTTTGAATGCTGGTGTGCTGATGCTTCCAGCATCGCTTTTTAACTAGGTTAACTAGCAAGACCGCAAGGTCAATCAGTGTCACGTGAAAGACCATGCTGGTTGACCATAAGCTAAACAAAAACCAGACTGAGCCCTTCTTTTCAGCAGGATTTTAAGTATTAAAATTACATTTACATTTACATTTTGTCATTTAATAGAGGCTTTTATCCAAAGTGACTTACAAATGAGGACAATAGAAGCAATCAAATCCAACAAAAGAGCAATAATATGTAAGTGCTATGACAAGTCTTGGTTAGCCTAACACAGTAAACGTAGCAATTTAAAAAAAAAAATAATAATAGGAAAACAAGCAGGTAGAATACAAAAAGAATAGGGAACGCTAGTGTTAGAAGGTCTTTTTTGTTTTTAAATAAAAATACAACAAGTAGATAGAATAGACAACGAAGGCTAGTGTTAGAGGCTAGCATTAGAATAGAGCATAGATAAAATAGAATTAGAATAGAGAGTGCTAGAGTTAGAGGGTTAAATGAAAAATTTTAAAATGTTATTAAAGTGTTAAAATATCAACTAGTGTGAAAAATACTAATCTGAATGAAATTGACCAACCTCATATAAAATGACAGGAATAAGAATGTACTGAATTATTAGATTAAAAACTAGATGGAAAAAAAAGAAATTTAGAAATGTTGCCTTGGCAACTAAATTAAGTTTAAGTACTAAATAAATTTAAATATAAAAAAAAAAACTAATCAAAAGCACAAAATGATCAAAAGCTCAAAAAGTCGTCAAAAGCTAAAATTAAAATTAAAAATGAAAATAGAAAAATTATATGTATACAGTATGTATATAGTATTTATTTTATTTTTTAATAAAGTTTAATTAATGTGTATGTATACAGTATTTTATTTTTTATTAAGTATTTAGTTAATAGTTTTTATATTATATTATATTATATTACATTATTATTATCAGAAACCTATTATAAAGTAAATAAAATACCAGTTTCTATAGGTGACATTTCAAATATTTTTACTAATATTATGCAGTGAAAATATATTTCAGAAGCATTCATTAAACGAAATGGCTGTTGTTCACAAATCCGTTTATTCAATCACAGGACAGTCACCTGGAGCGTTTCTGTACTCTGTGTCACGCCCTGGAGGGCAAGACCATATTCCCTATTCGAGTGGGAGATGAGAAGATTTCTGAAAACATGTTTGAGCACGAGCTGAAGCTCAGCATCATCTCGCTGTCATCCTCCGGCCTGGAGCCGCTGGTGCTGTTTCTCCATCAGGTCCTCGACAAGCTCTTCCGTCTCATCATGCAGCCCATGGTCATCGCCGGACAGACTGGTGCGTTTCAGATAGGAAGAGCTTTAGCTTTTGTATTACACTCACTGGAAAGACAAAAAACTCATGTTTTTAGCATAGAAGTACATTAGATGTACTGATTTTTGCATACTGTGTAGGCGAGTATGCATGTTCAGGATTGTCAGCCGGCTTTACAGAGCTTTAATCTTGTTTTGTGCAGCAAATCTGGCCCAGATTGCATTTGAGTCAGTGGTGTCGGTTGTCAACAGTCTTCACAACAGTCAGGAGCTGGCAAAGGACCATCAGGGCAGAAACTGTCTCCTAGCAACATACCTGTACTTTGTGTTCCGCTTGCCAGACACACAACATGAAATCCACACCTCAGGTACAGTAGGCCTGTGACATCATCTTGACCGCCAATGATGTAATTCTTCACCAATCCAAAACAATCCATTTTTTCGTGTGGAACAGAGTTTTTAGTGGCTTTGGGACTTACTCTGTTGTTGTCTGTCACTGAGCTGAGGCTTATGTTCAGCAGGCACAGGAGGTCTGATGGCTCACCCAGAGAGCCGATACAGCACTCTGACTCGCGCCACGGCCACCACGGTCGGCTTCATGCTGCTTCAGTCACGCATTCGTTCCAGCAGCAACCCTGATATACCAGCACCGCAGAGCCCAGAGGACGCAGAGGTCAATAACATTCTAGGAAAGGTACAGATACACAAATGCAACATCAAACTTGTGCTGGACAAAAATTCATGAGCTGGAATTTGAATTGGCCAAGGAATATACTGAATTACAATTCAGTGAAATTTCATTTAATTTATTAAAGATTTAAGAATGATATTATATTATATTAATATACTGAAATTGGTATTTCATTTTGTAAGAAAAAATGATGAGGAAGATCTTGATGAAGAATAACTTTTATTACAGTCAGAATGAATCCTGACGATCCTGAGCTCAAACATTTTATACTGTATTACGTTCATCTTACCGCTATTATATTAATATACTGAAATTAGTATTTAATTTCTATATAGAATTCATATATATATATTCATATATAAAAGAGTAGTATTAAGTATTTTTTAGTATTGTTTATATATCTTTTATAGTATTTATTTATAATTTAGTCATTTTATTAGTTTTTTCTAAATGTCTATTTTCATTTATTTACAGTCATTTTTGTACTTCAGCTTACAATTATTCTATTTCTGTTTGCAGTTTTTCCATTTAATATTTATTTTATTTCAGCTTATTTCACGAATGAATGAATACGCAAATGCAATATCATACTTACATTTTTCTAGGTGTTTAGCATATATAAAGAATAATATTAAGTCTGACTGTTTAAATGCTATTATAGTATTTATTAATAATTAAAGAAATTTGCTTAAAATTCATATTTTATATTTATATTTTATTACAGATTAAAAAATAAAAATGTTTTAGTTAACAATAACAACACAATTTCTTAAATTAAAATTGAAATAAAAATTAACCAAATTAAAATCGTATTCTTAGTTCTATTTGGAATGGTGCAGTCTTTTTTACATGCACATATACACTGACTCAATTGGCATTTTTCTTATTGTTCCCACATTTTTGGTTTCCAGCAGGGTTTAAATCTTCCTGGCAGTCGCATCTCAGCAGCTGGAAACGTCTCCAATACTTCACAAAGCTCAAGCACACGGCCCACAAACAGAAAGGTTGACTTGCCACTTCATTACCTAAGATGTCTGTCATTTCAGCAGAGGTTGTGTTTCCTAATAAGCAAATCCGTCTGTCTTTGTAGTTGTTCCATGAGGAGCTGGCTCTTCAGATGGTGGTCAGCACTGGAGTCTGCAGAGAGAACGTCTACAAATACGCCTGGTTCTTCTTTGAACTTCTTGTAAGATGGTTGTGATTGAATATAAACATGTTGCTGAGCAAACCAACTTGAAATTTCACATATAAGATGTTGTTTATGAGGTTTTTTTAGATTCTCATTGTCCATACGTACACACTCCAGGTGAAGAGCATGAGCCAGCATGTGTCTCAGCTGGATAAGAAGGCAGTCTCTCGTAGGAATCGGTTTTCGGATCGTTTCAAAGATGACATCACCACCATTGTCAACGTGGTAACTGCTGAGATTGGAAACATTTTAGTAAAACAACAAAAGGTGATTGAATCCAGCTGAACAGATCATAATCTAATCCAAGAACTGTTTGGTAAATCAGTAAACATGGAGCACATGAGACAAACAAGAGGTTAGATCTTCTGGAGGAATGTTATTTGTCAGCGCTAATGAGAAGAGACGTGTGTGTTTATTTGTCTTCAGGAGCTGGAGCAGGCAGAGAAGGTTAACATCAGCCTGGCTTTCTTCCTGTATGACCTGATGTCTCTGATGGACCGAGGCTTTGTGTTTCAGCTGGTGAAGAATTACTGCAACCAGGTACTGCAGCTCATCTCATTTACTAATGATTATCTTAATAGAAAGAAATCATTCACAACTAATCGGTTCAGTGAACATCACAAGATTGTCCAGCATGAACCGTTTAGGCATGACTTTTGAAGTAAAGCAGAGTAATATTTTAGTGTGAATGCAGTCAAATATTTGGATAAAATAAATAAATGAATAAATAAAATAATATGTTTTATTAACTAAATTTGGTAGGTATTTGCACAAGAAAAAAATGCCACCTTGAGGTGGCCTAACAATTATTCCATGACCATGAATATCTCTTATGATATTCTTGTATTGAGATATGACTGGGGTTCCCAGGGGCCTCCAGGGCTGCACATAGAGTCTCTGTGCACTGACCAATTCAAAACATCCAACAATAATGTCACCCTTAATTACATTTTTTATCATTAATATGTAACTAATTATATGACATTTTTAAATGTACATATAAATGTAAATATATTTTGTTGCCCTGCTATACACATATAAGGGAGGGGTGGGTGTATGATCACATTGCTAGACTCGATCCTGCACCACTATTTAATATTTTTGGTATTAATATATAACAAATGTACTAGTATATTCAATTAAAAAACATAAAATTAAAAAACATTAAAAACACACACACAGACTGCCATTCAAAAGTTTGGGATCAGTAAGATTTTTAATGGAGTCTCTTATGCTCATTAAGGCTGTATTTATTTGATCAAAAATATAAAAACATTTAATATTGGCTTCCTATTTTAATATACTTTAAAATATAATTTATTTATGTGACGCAGTGCTGAATTTTCAGCATCATTACTCCAGTTTTCAGTGTCACATGATCCTTCAGAAATCATTCTAATATGCTGATTTATTATCAGTGTTGACCCTGTTGTGCTGCTTAATATTTTTTGGGGACCTGTGATACTTTTTTTTACTATCACTTTTATTCATTTAACAAATCCTTGCTGAATAAAAGTATTAATTTCTTTAATAAAAAGGAAGAAAAAACCTGCATCACCTTGATTGAGCACCACTTATTAATATTTTTACTATTAATATTTAACTAATTAACTAGATACATATTCTATACATTTATTTATTTATAATAAACAGATATATAGTGAACAGGATAAGACTAAAACCTGCACCACCTGCATGAGTGCCATATTAAGAACATGTGTGTAAACGACTGCACCTCGGCTCAGGCAGAACTAAAAATATTATTAAATCCTCTCCCTCTCTCTCTGTCTCTCTCTTTCTCTGTCTCAGATGGCAGCAAAGAGCGTGAGCATGTCGACTTTGATCAGTATGAGGTTGGAGTTTTTGAGGGTCCTGTGCAGTCATGAGCATTACCTCAACCTGAGCCTGTTCTTCAGCAACCCTGCTTCTGCGCCCGCCTCCCCGTCACCCTCCACCTCCTCACAGGTCAGTGAAGAAACATCATCTGCTGTGTTGTGTCTCATCTAACACTCACACTATTTGGCAACAATGACTATTGCGATAAAACCTTTGTCTCTGTCACCAGACCTCCAGCTTGTGCAGTTTTCAGGACCATAAGATCGCAGCCATGTTTGATCTGTCACAAGACTTTAAGCAGCGGCATTACTTGACCGGACTGCTGCTGACCGAACTCAGCACTGCACTGGACATGGAGTCAGAGGGGTTAGTCACATTTAATGTGTGCCACTAAAGCGTTTAGTGAATTTTTCACGAGTGCGTTTACCAAACGTTATTAATTAATGTGTATACACAGGGGGAGAGTACAACAAAAGGCCATCAATGCCACATACAGCTTATTGTGCGCTCACGATCTGGACCAGCGCTGCTCGAGGCCAGAGGTCAAGGCTAAGATTGCTGCTCTCTACCTCCCTCTAGTGGGCATCATCATTGACTCCATCAATTACCTTGACTTCACAGGTACTGCCTTACACAAGTCACGTTGTTAATCTCAGTTAGACTTGATAGTTGCTTTTAGCCAGTGGGCCAAAATGCTGGATTATGGCTCTCTGGTGGTGCATGATGGTAGTTTGAAATGGATGGTGCTTTTCAGATCTGTGGTTTAGATGTGTGAGTGAGTATATGTTGTCTTCACAGTATCTGACTCGCGTGGCGGTAAAGGCAAGTCCGGTGGGCCTGAGGAAGATCCTGACAGCATCACCCCCATCAATCAATCTGTTGCAATGGCAATCGCTGGAAATCCTTTCAACACTTTAGCGAGAAATGCACTGGTCTCTATGGCCTCTGTGGTATAAATAGTTTTTAAATAACATAATTTTTTATAACGTTATATATTATATGATATTATATTATATTATATTATATTATATTAAAATAATTAATAACATAATTGACATGCGAAATAAATGAACACTAAATATTTAAATAATTTTACTGTATAAGAAGAAAGTCTGTGGAGTGGTCAGTGTTATTTTAGTATTGTTTATATGCTATTATAAAGTTTATTAATATTTCAAAATAGCTTTTATTTTATAGATTTTATAGAGTTTTCAGTTACATTTCTGTTTAAATTGTAATCATTTTTGGTGCTTTTGTCATTTTTATTAGTTTTATTTTATATTTCTGTGTCGCTTAAAATGATTTGGATTTCAGTTATAGTTTTAGTAGTTTTAGTACTTTAAGAAAAATAAGAAATTTTGCCTTAGCAACTGAATGAAAAAATAATTTTAGGTTTTTTAGGTTAATTTCCACTTTAATTCAATAAAGGAAAGTAATTTAATAGTTTCAGTTTTAGTTTCTGGTAATTGACCAATCATAATCAGGTATTCCAGAGAGCCTTGTAATATGTATGGATATTTGCCTATTCATCTGATATATTCCAAAGAAACAGTAATTCTCATTTGAATATTCTTTGACAATGTTTTTTTGTCCAGACGGGGAAAACTAGCAACATGTTGACAGCAGAGACCAGTCGCAATCTGCTCATGTGTTTCCTGTGGATTATCAAGAACGCAGATCAGAATCTGATCCAACGCTGGAATGTGGACGTGCCTTCATCTCAGCTGAGCCGTCTGCTGGAGCTCCTCGCCATCTGCATCTCCTGCTTTGAGTACAGGGTAAAAACACATCAGTCACTGCTGCATCACTCAGTGACCTTCAAGAAGAGCTTAGTCACAGTGACAGGATGTACTTTGATTTGGACAGGAAGACGTCTTCTGGATGTCATTAGAAGATTTTCATGTGGTGTATTGTGTGTGTGTAGGGGAAGCTGAGTTCTGATAAGGTGAGCACACAGGCCCTGCAGAAGTCTCAGCAGGCTAAGGCGCGTCTGGAGGAGGCTCTGCTGGGAGGAATCGGAGCCAGAGGAGAAATGATGAAAAGGGTGGGAGGTGAGCTGCATCTCATGTTTTACTTCCTATCTTAGCCTTTAAGGGTCATGAATCCCCAGACTACTTTTTCTGAGATTTTAGCAGAGGTGTTTGTGTTGCACATCATGGAAGACAATGTTAGCATCCGATAATTTTAACTGTTGGAGAAAACTGGTTAATTTGAAGCTTTTTTGCGCTATTTTCATCTTCCGGGTTTAAAATTTACATCATTTTGACGTCACAATTTGTGACGTGGCAATGCATCAATGACGCATCGGTGTCTATTAAATTATTCATGAGACTGCTTGTTCTTATCCTATGAGAAGACGCTTTGCTTAATTATTCACAACAGCATGTGTTGATTTGCTGTGACAGACGTTTCAGACTGTGAGATGACATCGCGCACATTAACTGAGAGAAACGTTCATGGATCGAAGGAAGAAGAGTGTTTGTTTTTGCTTTGTAATAAGAGTTCGGCACAACCGCGATTCATTCATTAGTGAGTGTAACCGTTTTTACAGCTCAGTCATTCTTGAGACATGGGACAAAACAGATCCAGCAAGGGCAACTTCTATTAGGTTTAAAAATAAAAATATTTTCAATTTGAAATGTCATGAGGGATTAATAATAGAATGTATTTAACACAATTATCACCTTCAATTGAATTTTCTCATTATTATACCAAATCTATGTTTCTTAATGTCCTCTCACTACATCTAAAACAGTGTGTCCACAGAGAAGGGTTCAATCATTCATATGCAATAAAATCAATTTAAAAAAAATTTTTAATGATGAAAAAGAGCTTGTTTTATCAAAAGCAACACTTAATAATATCTCCTATCAAAGCAAGGTTGTTTTTTAATGACACATGCATGTCAACATGCATGCATGCACTTGTCAACACCATCAGACATTCAATAAAATGTAATAAAATCAGGGAATATCAGGGGCAGCTGTCACTCTAAAGGACCCCCTTGCCACAGTTCACCTCTGCAGAGTACAGCAGTGTCAGACAGGCTCTGCTAAGTTTGATAGTTTTAGAATATTTTAAATCCTAATGTTAATATTTCCT
>NW_015660140.1:402877-403833 GCF_001515625.1 Sinocyclocheilus rhinocerous | reverse complement strand
AAGAAGAGTGTTTGTTTTTGCTTTGTAATAAGAGTTCGGCACAAACGCGATTCATTCACTTAGTGAGTGTAACCGTTTTTACAGCTCTGTGACACAACCCGTCAAAAGGCTTATATAAATGCCACAGAATAAGCCTTAAAAGTTCTCAGAGGTGCAACAGCGCGTTCATATATATATGTTTTCGATGCAGAGTGCAAATGGATGTGCATTTGTGTTTTTAACTTGATGGGAGCAAAATGAAACTGTCCGAAAGCTAAGCTGTGTGAGTTGTCTGTCTCCCCTCATCCCCCTCCGCTCCGCTGCGCACCACACCCACTTTTTTAGCGTTTTTTAAAACTGGTGAGAACTAACTAGTGCTGAAACGGGGAGGGGTTTCCATGACCCTTTAAAGGAATTGTTCACCCAAAAATGGAAATTCTGTCATCGTTTACTTTCTTTCTTCCATGGAATACAATGGGTAGATTATAAAAGATTATATTTTCATAGGACTGAAAAAATCACACACAAAAAAAATCACATTAAAACAGTGTATTTATTGTAATATATTACTTTAAATAAATGAATGAATACACACACACACACGCACACATATATATATATATATATGTATATACATATATATATATACAGTGCTGTGAAAAAGTTTTTGCCCCCTTACTTTTTTTATTTTTTATTTTTTGCATATTTGTTACACTTGAATGATTCAGATCATCAAACAAATTTTAATATTACACAAAGATAACCCGAGTAAATACAAAATGCAGTTTTGAAATAATGATTCAGTAATCAGGACTGGGTGTGGCTAGTGAAATTTAACTCCGCTTTCTAAAAATCACCGTTCTTTCATGATTTAACCATGCATTTTGTATTTGTATTTTGTATTTTAAGTGTGACAAATATGCAAAAAAAAAAAAAAAACAGGAAGGGGGCAAAAACATTTTCACGGCACTGTATAT
>NW_015660140.1:395793-402657 GCF_001515625.1 Sinocyclocheilus rhinocerous | reverse complement strand
TATATGTATGTATGTATGTATGTATGTGTATATATATATATATATATATATATATATATATATATATACACACACATAGTAGTAGAATTTGTTCTATGTTATTTTACTAGTGAGAGTTTTTTTTTTTAAGGTGACCAGCCTTAAAGGGACTGTCGATGAAAATGAGCCATTGGCTATTCATTTTGTATTTTTTTTTAAAAATAGAAATAAATACAAATAATGTACTTCATGTCATGCACTCTATTTTTTTTAAAGCCACATGAATAACATTGTGCGAGGAAAGGTGGTATTTATTTAGTTACTTTTTACTGCAAATCTGGGCAGGAAAGACACAATACTGTTATGGTGTCATTTTGGCACATTATACGTTACAGGATATTTAAAACAAGTTACCTTTTGTTCAATACAAAATAGAGTAAATCATAGGGGTTTTTGAAACCACATGCGGATGAATAAATTATGACATAACTATTCCTTTAACTGCAGAGGGGACAGTTACTGTTGGCGCAATGAATAATATATTATTTGTTTTCCACAATGCACTAAAATAATTTTTAATTTCTCGTAAAATGCTGTCTAATTTTACACGTTTGCAGTCCGCGGACTTCCTTTGTTTAGATATTTTCTAAATATGTCCTGTCTCGGTGTGTTGGCTGTGTGTTGTGCAAGGTAACGACCGGACGTTGGGTCAGAGAGAGAACCTACGCTGGAGGAAAGACCTTACACAGTGGCGCCAGACAAACGACAGGCAGGACAAGTGAGCGTAAAATAGTACCATCATTTCACGGTTCACATCCATTTAACCTGTGGCACTTCTCATTTATAGTTGGTTCTAGTTCTCCACGGCCCTAATCTACAGCTCAAATTAAGCTTTTTTTTGTTTTGCTTAATGTCTTATTATTGTTGTTTCCTCAGATCCAAAGCAGAGCTGGATCAGGAGGCCATAATCAGTGGTAACCTGGCAACTGAGACCAACCTCATAGTCCTGGACCTGCTGGAGATGATCGTACAGGTAACACAGAACTCTTACAGTGGAAATAAAAAATATTTAGAAATTTTAGTATGAAATAATGCTTTAAGTGTTCTACTTCCAGGCAGTTCCTCTGGCCGACTGTAAGGATAATGTGGTTGGTGGAGTGTTGAAGGTTCTGCTGCACTCTCTCACCTGTAATCAGAGCACCACCTTCCTGTCACACTGTTTCAGCACCCTACGGGCTCTCATAGTTAAGGTACTGACCTTTTGTGTGCCGTGTTTATTCGTTTCGACTGATAGTACACTAAAATGTGCTGAAATTGAATTGGTTTTTATTTATAACCATATAACAGCATTTATTATGGTTTATTTTAGTGTAACTCATTCTAAATCTTATAGCTGTAGGCTACAACGGGTTTGGTTGTCTACATGGTTAATTTCTGGTTCATAATTGGATTCTGTCAGAAAAAAACATCTGAATGTTGAGGCGAAGAAAACTTGTCAAATTTTCTCTGTCAAAACAAAAATCAACCCCCCAGCAAATATGCTAAAATAAGTTATAGAGAGATATTTACAGTAAATATGAGGTCAAAACAGGGACTGTTTTTTTTTTTTAAATCGCTATAGTTTTAAAAGTGATAAATTATGCCACCTGGCTAACATCATTTATGAAAATAGTGCGGAGGTGAATGTTTGACACATGGACTGTAATATAAGAATAACTAATAGTAAATAATTAACAATAATAGTAAATAATTGATAATAAATAATTAACATTTACTTGAAAATATAGAGACACACGTTCAAGATGTATATTAAAAGGCAGTAACCACTATAGATATTGAGGGGAGACATACACCTCAATATTCAGATTAGCAGTCGACCAATATGGATTGGTCTAATCCAGTTCATATTTTTAAAAAGGTGATTTGTAAAATATTACATTTGGGCCCACCCTGGTCTTGTGGATGATGGTTTTACATACAATAATAATTATATGATTATACTATATAATAATTATACAGTTGTTTATTAAATAAAAAGACAAAAAATATATTAAATAAAAATGGAAAAAAAAACGAAACAAAAAAGTCTCCCTACTGACTGCTTAAGTGATTAAAATGGTTTAAATTAATCATACACTAAAGTTCAAAAATATGGGGTCAATAAGATTTTTTTTAGAAGTTAATACTTTTATTCAGCAGGGGCACATTAAACTGATTAAAAGTCATGGTAAAGACATTAACAACGCTGCAAAAGATTTAAAATTTCAAATAAATGCTCTTCTTTTTAACTTTCTACTCATCAAAGAATCCTGAAAAAATTCCACAACCATATTCAACTTTTTTTAAACATTGTTAATCATAAGAGATGTTTCTTGAGCAAAAAATCAGTACATTAGATTGATTTCTGAAGGATCATGTGACTCTGAAGACTGGAGTAATTACTGTTGAAAATTCAGCTTTGCATCACAGAATATTCACAATTTTACTCATTCACAATATTACTGCTTAACTGTATTTTTGATCTAATAAATGAAGCCTTGGTGAGCACAAGGCACTTCTTTCAAAAGCATTCAAAAATCTTACCAACTCCAAACTTTTGAACATTAGTGTGTCCAGTATCCGCATCATATTAGTTGTAAAAATAATTATATGACAAATTTCTCATTTTCTGTTTGTTAATTCCCTTCTATACTGGAGTTGCTTAGCACAACTGCATAAATTTAGTTGTGAATTAACAAAATGTGATTATTGAATGTCTGTTTAGCACCCAAGAGCCTAAGCTTTCACTTGCACCTAGAGATATTTAACAAAGAATGAAAATTGTGCAAACCATCCCCAGTCTCCCCTTTCTGTAATCATGTAATATTGAATATATGACTGATACGATAATATTTTTCAGTTTGGTGACCTGTTGTTTGAGGAGGAGGCCGAGCAGTGTGCTGACCTGTGTCAGAAGGTTCTTCATTACTGCAGCAGCTGTGTGGACGGCAACAGGAGTCAGGCTTGTGCTACACTGTACCTGATCATGAGATACAGCTACAGCTCCGCTAGTGTAAGACACCAAATAACTGATCGATCAACACCTCTATTGTTAAACAAATCAAATGTCTTTTCTGCGACGTAACATTGACAATGCCCTCTACAATGTTATTCTTCTCTTTGTCTGTCTGCTGCCTGATAACATGAGCCTGTCGCTGCTCACCGGCCGTCCCTCTGTGTGCACCAGCCTGATGGCTGGAGTATTTCCTCTGTTTACTCAATTTCTCACCCCCCTCAGCCCTCCCCTACCAGATGGCCGTGTTGTTTGCCATCTCATTCATCTTTAATGGGCAAAGGATGGATTTATTACTGCAGCAGCTGTGTGGATGGCAACAGGAGTCAGGCTTGTGCTACTCTGTACCTGATCATGAGATACAGCTACAGCTCTGCTAGTGTAAGACACCATATCACTCAACACCTTTATTGCTAAACAAATGAAAACACTTCCACCTGAATGTCTTTGCTGCGATAACATGATGCAGACGTAACATTGACAATGCCCTCTATAAGCTTATTCTTCTCTTTGTCTGTCTGTCGCCTGATAACATGAGCCTGTCGCTGCTCGCCGGCCGTCCCTCTGTGTGCACCAGGCTGATGACTGGAGTATTTCCTCTGTTTACTCAATTTCGCACCCCCTTCAGCCCTCCCCTACCAGATGGCCATGTTGTTTGCCATCTCATTCATCTTTGATGGGCAAAGGATGGATTTCTCTCCCTGTCTGTCTGTTTGTTTGCTTTTTTGGTTTGTAAAAGGTTCCAGCAGTCGGTCCTGTCGTTAGTGTAACCTTGAATAAGTCATGTTGATTTCTTTTAGCGGCAGACCGTCTTTTACCCAAGGCCGTTTCTCACGTTGGATTAAACGGTGAAAACAGTGAAGTCAGGTTTCCGCACAAATTCAGAATTAATCTTCTCAGCGGTGTCGATGTCGAGCCGTTCTTCATGGCGAAACTGACCTAGATGCGAGATTGGTGACGTCCAGAGATGCTTCGCACATACGCTCAATTTAACATAATGGTGCCATTGAAATGATCCATTGGCAATTATACAGGGGTTAATGGGGGATCATTTTGCAGTTTCCTGATGCTAAGCAACAATGGGGGTAAGCGGGTGTTGGTTGTCAACAGTTCAGAAGACGTGAAATAAAGTGCACGCATCCGTAATAAAACATCCCTCACACGGCTCCGGGGGGTGAATAAAGGCCTCCTGTAGCGAATCCATGCATTTTTGTAAGATAAATATCCATATTTCAAACGTAATAAACACTTTTCTCTCACTTCCGCTGACTGTGGTATGAGGAAGACGTACAGGCGGATGACGTAGGTGTCATGCGTGCGCCTCTGAGAAATGGAGGAGCAAAGGAAACAAAGTTTCCTTACTTAAGCAAAGGAAAACCAGTCTCCTCTTGGCTTATATCGAAATCCTCCAACATTTTTCTTTACAAATCCTCGTTTTGTGCTTCTAATTCATGAACGGCGTTTTGTTTTGTTTTGTCTCCGCATTCGGCACTTATCACGCAACGCCGACGTCTTACGTCACCCGCCAGAATGCCTTCCGCATATGACAGAATACGGAAGTGAGAGAAAAGTGTTTATTACGTTTGAAATATGGAATTTTCATTTTGGGTGAACTAACCCTTTAAGACTGGTTTTGTGGTCCAGGGTCACAAATGACAAAAAAAACTAAAACAAAAAACTCATAAAAACATAGTAAAAGTGGTCCATTTGATGCTGTATTTCATGTCTTCTGAAGTAATGTATTTTGTGTGAAGACATGAGAACCATGCTAGAACATGGCATTATTGACATCGAACCTGGTGCAACGTGTCTTGGCATGACATATTTGAATGTGTATATGAAAGCAAATGTGAATGAAAGTTATTGTGGAGCTTGTTAATGAACAACAACTTAAATTCAGAATTTTGGGGGGGATTCTCATTCATTTCAATAAAGTATAACAGTCAGGTTCTGGAAGTACAGTCCCATTCATTTTCTTCACAGGGGAATTGATTTTTAACCATAACTTATAAAAGACAGACCTACTGTGAGCTACATGGTTATTAATCAATGTTATATGCTTTTTTTACACATGATTTCAAAGTATTTTTTAAATAATCTTCTTTAACTACAGAAGTTTTTGTGTTACATGGTGTAATTCTGCATGGGAATCTCCAACAGAGAGAAAAAAAACAAATCTTCATTGCTTGCCCATTCCCATGAAGCACTGCAAATGGCATAATCGAGTCAGCCTTCCTACTCTCTGAAACGACTTAAATATTTATATATATGCATATTTTACAATAAACTTAAATTATGCTGTTTCTGTATACACAATGAACATCTTTAAATCAATAGTTTTTTAGTTAGTATTTAATAGTTCTTTCCTTTCTAAAAGCCGTTAAGTACGCAGTCTTGCACCTTTGTCTTTTCGTCTGGATTTCATGGACCCAAGTACATGTTCTGAAATTCTCCAGAGTGAATCTTTCTACATTTTTAATGGTTGTCAGTGGGTGGGGGGTGGGGGGGGGGATTGTTGTAGTTACAGCATCTACCAGAAGAAGTTAAAGCGGCCAAACCTTGACACCTTGTTTTTTGTTCTTGCAGAATTTCTCCAGAGTCAAGATGCAGGTGACAATGTCTTTAGCCTCGCTGGTCGGCAAGTCTTCGGACATCCATGAGGAGTACCTACGCCGCTCTTTCAGAACTATCCTAGCATACGCAGAAGAAGACACGGAAATGCAGTCTACACAGCTGCCCTCACAGGTAACACTTTGGCCAGAAGACATCTAGCCTAGTCCAATCAATAAGTATACAAAACATCTGTTTTAATGAATTACCCTACTGGTTTCTGTCCCCACAGGTGGATGAACTCTTGAGGAATCTAAACAGTATCCTCTCAGATACGGTCAAGATGAAAGAGTTCCAGAAAGATCCTGAGATGCTTATGGACCTCATGTATAGGTACACAAATATTCTCCTGCAGCTAAAACTTAGTCTGCATCTGCATTTTGGATCCCAGGCCTGTGGTTTTCTTTTCTGCTTCCCATTTTCGCTGTGGTTTCTACTGTTTGTCTACTGTTTTTGGACTTACCATGGTAACCGAGTGGCACATTTGAGCCCTGCAGTGTGCCTCACATGTGTAATAACTTGAGCGAATATTGACAGTCCACAGATGCTTTGATATTAGAAACACAATTTTATTTATTTCCTTGGAGCATTAACCAATGGTTTACTTTGGCTCCAGGATCGCAAAGGGTTACCAGACATCTCCAGACCTGCGTCTAACCTGGCTCCAAAACATGGCAGAGAAGCACAACAGCAGGAAGTGCTTTACAGAGTCAGCCATGTGTCTGGTCCATGCCGCGGCCCTGGTGGCTGAATATCTCAGCATGCTGGAGGATCACAAATACTTGCCTGTGGGCAGCGTCACCTTTCAAGTGAGTTATTATCATGGCTAGGAAACGCTTGAATCGGCTCCCTTTCCGAAAAACAACAGTAGGCGTGAATTATGTCTCGGCTGCTCTTCGAACCCTCACATGCGGTTCTGTGTAAATAAGATCCTTGTCCGACTGAGGTAAATAATTGTCTCCCCCCACCAGAACATCTCTCCTAACGTGCTAGAGGAGTCTGCAGTCTCAGACGACATATTGTCTCCAGACGAGGATGGGGTTTGCTCAGGACGCTACTTCACGGAAAGTGGCCTAGTTGGGCTTCTGGAACAGGCTGCTGAGCTATTCAGCAATGTGAGTTATCCGTGGAGCAAGGCTCCAACGGCATCCAAATTAGTAGCCCATCTTTTTTAATGCCACTTCATATTTTTCTGTAGTATGATACTGCTAATTCTTCATTAT
>NW_015660140.1:390184-395775 GCF_001515625.1 Sinocyclocheilus rhinocerous | reverse complement strand
ATTCTTCATTATATAATATATATATATATATATGTATATATATATATATAAACTTAATTATATTTCAATATTTTTAGTAATAAGAATAATTTAAAAAGTAAAATAAAAAATAATAATTACTATTATTTGTGTTAATTTTATAATTTAAAAAACTTAAATGTATATATTAATTTAATTGTAAAAATGTAATATTTAATATGTATACTAATAATAATCATTAAAAAATAATTAATTTAATTTATTTATCTATTTAAAACATTCAAATGAACGTTATGTAGCTATACAGTATATATATATAAAATAGAAAATGTATTACTGTTCATTGCTTCTTACCATTGTTCACTTACAGGGCAGGTTGTATGAGGCAGTTAATGAGGTGTACAAGGTAATCGTGCCTATACTGGAGGCCCACAGAGATTTCCGGAAGCTCGCTTCCACACATGACAAGCTCCAAAGGGCTTTTGAGAACATCATTCAAAAGGTAAAGCATACAAATGACATGTCCTCCTACATGACTCTGCCTGGCAGGAAGAAGCTGTCTAGTGCGATCATGATCTATATGGATGTGGGCAGCTGGACAGAAATAGGGAACTTAATGTGCTGTGACATGCTTTACTTCATATAAAATGATTTTAAACAGCATTTTGCTATTTTTTTAAATAGCTATTATACATTAAGTTTTATGAACACTAATATGAGCACTTTATGAACACTAATTAAGGAGCGTTAATTGAAACACTATGTAATTTTAACAAGTTGTTCATCACACCACAAGAAAATAAGGTAGTGTACTGAAAAAAAAATGGTTAGTAGTGGTTGGAAGAAAACGGCTAGTAACGTTCACAAATAATTACAAAGCATCAGCTAGTAACACATTGAGTTAGATATTACATTTTGAAGTAGAAAGACTGAAATATTTTTTTCTTGTAAAACATACTCTAGTGAACTTTATTTACAACTTCAACAAATATTTCTTTACTCTGTGAAGTCAGTACATTAAAAATAGTTTAAAAACAAACATAAAATGGTGACTTTCATATTAATTTGAACCTGAAGTCATGCGTCATTATGTAGCAAGCACTATCTTTTAACTAAATGTTTATTTTTACTTTTTCAGGGTCACAAGAGGATGTTTGGAACCTACTTCCGCGTGGGATTTTATGGCTGTAAATTTGGAGACCTGGATGAGCAAGAATTTATCTACAAAGAGCCAGGAATTACCCATTTACCGGAGATATCCCACCGGCTCGAGGTGACATTTCTCTGGAACCCTGTGAAGTTTTGCATTTGTGATGAAGATGAATGTGAAGTTTAAAGGTTTTTCTTAAGGTTTCAGTTGCTTTTAGGCAGCGCTATAATGGTCTGAAATTTGCTTTGATATTATACGTGACTTATTTGTCTCTTTGTCTTCTAATTTTCCAGAACTTTTACAGTCAGTGTTTTGGAGATGGAGTTTTGGAAATGATTAAAGATTCCACACCAGTAGACAGAAAGAAGCTCAATCCCAACAAGGTACTTCTCATCAAGTGTCGTGCCAATGTAAACACAATTACAATCAAAAGCTTTCTTCAGTTTGACCTGTGTGACACCCTCATTAGCTTGAAAGGCCGTCGACTGCCTCTACAGTCAAATCTCAAATGCCTCATTCAGCTAAAGTTACCCTCAGCGATTGATGATTGCTTTAAGTGACAGTGTCCTAAACGTAGCATGCTGATTTTCATATTTCCCATCAGGCGTACATACAGATTACCTTTGTGGAGCCTTACTTTGATGACTATGAGATGAAAGACCGCCTCACCAACTTTGAGAAGAACTTCAACCTTCGCCGCTTCATGTACACTACGCCGTTCACAAAGAGTGGGCGGCCCCGAGGGGAACTCAACGAGCAATACAAGCGGAAAACCATCCTAACTACCATGCATGCCTTTCCTTACATCAAGACCCGGATCAACGTCATTCAGAAGGAGGAGGTAATGACAATCCAGAGAACCCCCCCCCCATGTCTGCTTCATCTGCAGTGGTAGTTTGATAAAAGCGTCTAAATGACTGCTTACTCAATCACCTGTTTTCAGTTTGACCTCACACCCATCGAGGTGGCCATTGAGGACATGCAGAAGAAGACTAGAGAGCTGGCTGAAGCCACGCACAGAGAGAAGCCAGATGCTGTGATGCTTCAGATGGTTCTGCAGGGATCTGTCACAGCCACCGTCAATCAGGTCTGAAGCCTAATTCACTCTCATACCCTTCACTAGCAACTATTCTGAGCTGTGAAACTTGAAACGCAGCTTACAAAAATATAATTTCATGTCTATTTAGAGCCCTCCTAAATGAACCCTTAGGCACAGGTAAAATATTGAATAATGATATATTAATATATCTAACATAATTTAATATTTTGTACATGATTTTATTTTTTATTTTGCACAATAAAAAGTAATATACATTTATTTTTTATTTAAAAAAAAAATTAATAAAATAGCAAATTTATCAAAAGTGATCAACGACGTGTAATGTTACAAAAGATTTCTATTTCAAATAAATACTGTTCTTTTGAACTTTATATTTATAAAATGATCACAGTTTTCACAAAAATATTAAGCGGCAAAACTGTTTTCAACATTGATAATGATAAGACATTTACTGAGCGGCAAATCAACATATTAAGATGATTTCTAAAGGTTCATGTGACACTGAAGACTGGAAGAGCTTTGTAAAAATCGACGCGTTTCAAAAAGGCGGGGCATAGAGGAGAAACAATAATGTACAGTATGTGGAAAATAATGTGTTTTTTTAACTTTAAACCGCATAAACACATTTCATTACACCAAATACACAAAATAATGTTCTTTTTAGCAGCATCATATGACCCCTTTAAATAACCATCAGAGGGCAAAGATGGTATTTGGGGTCCATATGATGTACTGTAATTGCCACATCTACCAGCAGGGGCTAACAGACCCATGCAAACCAACCGAACTTTGATCCCTTGACATAAACACTGGCTCCGTCACTTATCCAGCCACCCAGTCTCCCTCCATGCCTGTTCTACTGCACATCTCCGGTGTGGTTTTTGAATACTTTAGTTAATATAAGAACAGTATAGAAGAGTAATGTAAATCTTAGGATTGTAGGGATTCATACGGATGCTCCCAGCATCTCTGTATTTATAGTAAAGTCTGAAGCTCCAGAGTGACAGTTTACAAAACTAATCAAGTTTAAAACATATCCAAATCCTCTGGATACGGCTGCGGTTACGTGATAAATGCCCTTTGGAGAAACTACATACAAAGAGCGCAGCAATGCCTCTGCTCCTGGCTCCACAGTGACATCACTCACACAAAGACTTATTCATGATCTTTCCCTTATGTGTTGACTTTACCTTGTGGCCTCCATTGGATGAAGCATTCATTTTCTCCGCTAGCGCTGTGGGAGAGAGGGGGGGCCTTTTCTTTCCTTTTCTCACTCTGTGTGTCTCTGCAGGGTCCATTGGAGGTGGCCCAGGTCTTCTTGAATGAAATCCCAGCAGACCCCAAGCTCTTCCGTCATCACAACAAACTGCGTTTGTGTTTCAAAGAGTTCATACTGCGGTGAGTGGCCGCTTCCATTGGAAAAGAGATATCAACGTAATCTTTTCAGTGACGTGTGATCGAATGAAGCAAGTTTTCCATCAGAGGATCAAAGGAGATATAGAAGTATCTTTATTTTATATTGATTGGTTTGTTTAAAGTTCTGTATTTGAAAGTTCGCTGAAATACTTGGATGTAAGACACCCGAGGGGCTTTTCCGCAAGCGGAGAAAACCCGTCTTAATGTCACCCAGCTGCATTTGCTTTGCATAATCATCATAATGTTTAAACCAAGACTCGAAACAAATTACGTTTTTGAATACAGGGATTTTTCCCAGGATGTATACAACTTGTGTGGAAGTATTACATATTGCTTTTTACAGACGAATAGTTCATGTTGGATTCTGGGCCTTGATTGCTGCCAGCGTGCAGACAAATATTTACTGTATTTAAAATATGTTTATTTTTCTCCATAATCCATCCAGGCTGCCACAATCCTTCTCTAGCCAAGTTACCATTATTTATGCCAAGACGTTATAGCCTACTAATTTTTTAGTTTTATGCACAGTTTTATGTTCCTCAATGTTCCCTTTGTGGCTTTTTGCCTTTGAACGAGTTCTTCTGGGGAATAAAACTAACTGTTGAGTATGCCTATCAAACTCATTTGCCTAGTTCTGTCCAAATGCAGCTAATTGCACTAATTATTCATCATCTGGTGCTCTATCGAGCTTCTTGTGTTGCTAATGCTGTTGTGATTGGTGAATACCTGCAGGTGTGGACAGGCCGTTGAGAAGAACAAGCTACTCATTACTCCTGATCAGAAGGAGTACCAGCAGGAGATGAAGAAAAACTACAACAAACTGCGAGAGAACCTGAGGCCCATGCTGGAGAGAAAGATCCCTGAGCTCTACAAGCCCATCATCAAACCTCGCATCGAGAATAGGTACACCCACTAGTGCTACACTTGATCTTTGACTCGGCAATCAGTGAATGATGGAAATTCTCTCTCGCGTTCGGTAGTATTTCCATAATCGGTGCTAAAGGAATAGTTCAGCCAAACCTGAAGGTGCTATCATTTTGAACTGCATTTGTGGTGCTTTTATTTTGGAGTTTGTTTGGAAAAGATTTATAGGGAGTTAGTAAATAGTGAGTAAATAATGGCAAATTTTTCATTTTTGTGTGAACTATTCTTTTTAAGTGTGAGTCTCACTGGCTTTGTTCACACAGCAGTAGAATACAGTTGTCAGTCCTGTGTGGAGTGCTAAATATTCTCTTAATAAAGGGTTATCAATGTCAGATTTTAAAAGAAGGTTCAATGTAAGGTTCAATGCAAGGTTGAATGTAAATTAGTTGTTGCAACAGTAGTCTGGCATGAGACGGACGTTTAGTGGGATATTATTTGCTGTCAGTCATTAATGCTAGGGCTGTCAACCTTTCCCAGGTTATACAAATGGCAGAAAGTAGAGGTGTGTGTGTGTGTGTGTATTTATTGACTGAAAAAAAGTTTCTCAAAGGTTTGAGTTTGGTAAGATGTTTTTGAAATACGTTTCATATGCTCACCAAGGCTACATTTATTTGAAAATGAAAATGAAACGGTGAAAACTGAAATATTGTGAAATATTACTACAATTTAAAAAAGTGTTTTTTGTTTTAATACATTTAAAATGTAATTTATTCATGTGATGGCAAAGCTGAATTTTCAGCAGCAATTACTCCACTCTGCAGTGTCACGTGATTCTTCAGAAATAATTTTGATATGCTGATATGATGCTTGAGAAACATTTGTTATTCGATATGCTGCTTAATATTTTGAGGAAAATATGATACTTTTTTCAGGATTATTTAATAGAAGGTTCAAAAGAGCTGAAAATAATATAATCAATATATAATAATATAATAGATAAAACTATAACAGAATAATATACATAAAATACATAAAATAATACAAATAAATAGTTATATATAAAATACACTATATATATATATATATATATATAAATATATTTTGGGACAGTTTGATTGTGGA
>NW_015660140.1:365454-389851 GCF_001515625.1 Sinocyclocheilus rhinocerous | reverse complement strand
ACACAAAATAGAATTAATAATTTTCATTCTTTCTTTCTCTAATCTCAACATAGAGAACAGGACTGACTTTGCTTATCTGTTCATCCAGACATTGTTCTATTTACTCCTGTATGCTGCTTTATATTCGGGACAGTTTGAGAGTTGCACGATACCAAACACTGACTGTGTGAATATGGACGACTTTTTTTTTTTTTTCCTAGCACTCCTCTTTCGCATTGCAGCTCTTTCTGTGGAGCTGTTTCTTTCTAACATTACATTCGCTGCTTAAGCTCCTGTTCCCTCTTGTGTTTGTAACAGAGATTCCTTCAAACGGCAGAGCCTCCGTCGGACACAAGATGAAAATTCATGATGTCAAGAGAACGTCTCCAGAGGATATCAAGGGAAGGATGTTGCAGTGTGCCAGGAAACAAGAGCTCCGTCAGCTGATAATTAGATGACTCGAGCAGAGTTTTATGCACTGCGTTGAAACCCCCTGAAAATATCACAGATTGTTGTATTCTATATTACTGTATATAAGGAATAGATTTTAAGGGATGTAGAACTTTATTTGCTTATAATTGTTTTTAGAACAAAAACCTCAGTCAGTCAGTTTTTTTTTTTTTTTTTTTTACTTTTTCTGGATATGGTTCGAATCTTCCTTAGTATGTTACTACATATATTATATTCTTAACTAACAGACATGTTACATGTGAGGAACAAATCTACAACCTTAAATTAACTGCTTCAAGACCGAAAACCTGATCATATTTCAAAGACACTGAAAGTGTTAAAAGTGTAAAAAATGGATAAAAGGGACAGTTATTGGTATAATGTATGTTTACATAGAGCTAATATAACATGAATCATGATTTTTCAGTTTGTTTGTCCTGTTCTATGTATATTGTAATTGCAGAGATTTACAAGATACAGTTTTGTATATATAGTTCTATTTTATTTATAGAGAATATTTAGCTCTTAGATGCATATTCCAATATTAAAATGTGACCAGACCAGATCAGAATAAAAGTAAATCAGGTTTACAGAGATAAAAGAACAGCACCAGTTAAAAGTGCAGAGTAAGAGTGCATCAAATGTTTACTTTTGCCTCCTGTTTCTTAAATAACTGTAAATTGTGTCAAATTAATGATTTATTCTTTTTATATTTTTTTTTCCAATTTACAAGTGCGCTGCACATAAGCTTATATTATATGTTGTTTCTGTTTCCAGTGCTTCATTACATCTGTTACATATTACTGCTCTGAAAACTATAAAAACAGTATGTTGGTTTTATTAAACGTATAGGTGATTGCAATTTCAACTTAGACTATTTCTGTTGGAAAAGCACAAAATAAATACAAATAAATAAATATTTTTGTCAATGAAATTTGAATGCACTTCCTTAAAAAGCTAAATACCTGTTGTGCAGTAATATTGTGTTGAGAAATATTATTTTGACTTAAAAAGCATTATTTAGATCTATTATTGCATTATAAAGTATAATTCAGTGGCATTTTTGATTCAGTCAGAGCTCAGGTAAATCCTTATGAGATCCAGCTCAGCTTCCTGTCGCTGCATGATGACGCATATCGCATGAGACGGCGTTTCGGCAGCTTTTAAGCGATGTAGTACTGTCACAGGGAGGAACAGGTTCGTGAAACAACTCTTGGTATATATAAAATGACTTATAGCTTTATATTGCTGCGGTGCAAACCAGCTATTGCAGCTAATTGTCAGTTGCATGTTCTACTGTAAGCAAATCAGAAGAGTCGGAAAAGAAAACCTGGACTCTCACTTCAATAACAGGTGGCTTTATTAGAGTGTATTAAAGCTGATTTGTTGATAAGTTTTGAACCCTCTGTTTGACTGCATTCGAGTCGGACGTCCGCGTCGAATCTCGTGCTTTAAATGTGCACATCTGTGGAAGTAAGGTTCTTCTCATTTCTGGTCCTGAAGTCATCTAACTCTTCAAAGTTTGGATGTTTCCCCACAAATTCTGGTCTTGAAACTTCTATTGTTAATTAAGAAGTTATCTTTAATAAGATTAAAGAGCCGTTTAATCGTGCCGTCAATTTGTAGGCTAATTCCTTAAGGGTTCTCCACATTTTCCTATGATATTTGAAATTTTCTTAAGTTGCAGTGCGTTGAGCTCTCTCGGCCACCGTATAAAATATTAATTAGGCTACACCTTAAAAACTACTTTCTAAATCTATGTGATTAATATTTTTGTGAACGATTAATTCATGCATATGTTTGGTTGCACCAAAATCGTCTGGGGCCCCTATATTTTCACCACCTATCTTCCTGCTAGCGACGGCCCTGAGTATGAATGTTATCTGGACGTACTACATCTACCATGGTGTCACTGTCATGTGGCTAACAGTATCATACATTCATAACACTTTCTTAGAAGTTTCAATTTAGACTACAATTGCTAAGCACAACACATCCTTTTAATATAAGAAAACATGGAAGTCTCTTCAAGTAATGTTAACTACAGAGTATATACTACTCCGAAATCAATCAAACATTATAAAAATCCATAGGAAATTTCAGACAGTACCTATGGCTCGAAAACCTTCAAGGTTTCAAGACCACAAACTGAACAGCTCTGGGGAAGATATCCAAACTGTGCAGTGCTGGGTTATTTCAGTATTGAGAACTACTGCTACGAAGACAGAATGAATATGAGTGGATTGCCTAGTCATCACCCAGAGAGTAGTATTTAACTTAAGGGTTATTTATGGTGTTTGATGGAAGTGTCTATGTGTGAGTGATTTAACACCTGATTATGGGCCTCTGGTTATAAATTGTCACTTTAAGCACCTCTTATTAAATTTCCCCTTTGCACGGAAGAGAACACAATTGTACACTTCAAAGGTCTGAGTGTAGCCTATCCTTACAAGACAATGAAATATAGAAATGAATATTCTTCTTGTTATTAGTAAAACATTTATTTGGGTAGTTAAGAAATAGGATAGACCTTTTAAACTTTTTTAACCATCATCAAGATTTTAGTTAAAAAAATTATGTATTGGCATAGGGGAAAGTTTGTTTAAAGTTACAGCATATATTTACATGTACAATGAACTTACAGGGATAGTTCACACAAACATTTATACTCAAATTTTTCGTAACCAACATTCTTCAAAATATCTTTTTATGGTCCACAAAAGAAAAAAAAGCCAAACAGGTTTGGAACATGAAAGTAAGTAGGCTAAATGTTGACAATTGGAATTTTTGATGAACTATTCCTTGAAGTAGTTCTGTGGCAAGACATTTTAAAAGTGCAAATGTTCAATACAATTTAATATTCCAGTTAATAGGTTATACAAAACTGAATACATAAGATAAGATAAAAGTCTTGTTCAAAATAGTTTTAAAAGTATAGCATGTCACCCTGCTTGAAAGTTCATGCCAACTACCCATGTAATTATTTAGGATGGTACCGAATAATAGAATGTACGATGGCCTGAGGATATCTATGTTATTTAAGAGGTCTATCTGAAGTATTATGGTTACAGATTAATGCTGTGATTGAGTGTTTACCATACATAGATTCATTGAAGTAATATTTTCTTTAACATTTATAATTACAGGCTATTAAATTCCTCAGGACCAGATGCAGACTCAATAACGGAAGTTAAGAGACAGAATTATTTTACAAATAGCATTCCGTTTACATTACTCCTAATGATATTTCAGTCTGGTTTTAAAGATCTGTTCCTGCCTAAAGAATATTCCCATAAGATATGGAAAGTAACCGCGGTCTGGATCTGGATCCGAATAAAGATGACCTGCCCCTGCGGGCTAACACCAACCATATGCTCGTCCGACACTATGTTCTTGACCTGACTGTTCACTTCCAAAGGAAGGTCATTGGTGGCAGCATTGTTCTGTTTCTGGAGCCCGGTGTGGTTTCCAGCAAACAAGGTGAACCAGGATCTATATCAAACACACCAGTGCAAAACATATCTCAGGTGTCATCTAAACATGACGTAAGTTCTCCCATCACACCTGAGCCAAATAAGGTGATACCCCCTGAGGAACCATCACGTTTGTGTGGAGGAAATGATGTCAGTAGTGTCTTGTGGTGTGATGAGAGTGAAGAATTCACCTTGGTGCTGGATTGCTGTGACCTGACGGTGTCAAAAGTGGAAGAGTTGGATGTAACTGCAGTACCTGATTTAAAGAAACTTGACGTAGACCAACAACATGCAAATACAGATCATCCGTCATCCAGTCTGGTACAAAGGCTGGTCTCTATGCCTTCCGTCTGCTGGAGACTGCAGCATGAGCTATACGTCCAGTGCAGCCGTTCTCCTACTCTTCATAATGCCCAACCTCTACGGTTCCACACAGACCGGTGGAGTCTTCAGATCAGGAAGGAAGGGGTTTGTGCCCCTCATGATTTCCCACGTGCTGTCAGAATATGGTATGAAACTAAGCTCACAGGTGGTTCTGTGAGGTGGACAAAAGACCAGGATGGCAGGTAGGCTACCAACCATGTGCAGATATTTACATGCACCCACAACTATGGTTGGATTATATTCATACATTTCCTAGAGTCACAAGCTCTTGGTTCAACTAAATGTAATTCAAATTAATTTGGACATAAATCTGTTATAAATATTTTTAACTAAGATAAAAAAGCCTTCTTGGCTTCTACATGTGTGTATGTACAGTACATACACACAAATAGTAACAAACGGTAGCCTAATTAAATCATGATTCAAATGGTTCATTAGTTTGGACGAGTCATTTGTTCATGAATCGGTCTACATTTGCTTATAAAAAGAATTGTTTGTAAGAATAATTTGTTCGTGAGTCGGACTGCATTTATCGCGCTGTATGTTATGGCAGCAACCCGCGAAGACAACTTAATAGAAATGATTTTCTTGGCATTATTTTAATTATCCCACGTGGGACGAAGAGGATTAATAATAATAATAAATAATATTAATTATTTTGCCGTGGGACTGTAAATTCAAAAAAGCGTTGCAGAAAACGCTGGCATAGAGTAATCGACATTCTATTATAATGATTCTAGATAAATATAGGCCTATCTGTGTAGGCTATAAAATATAATTGATACAACAATGTTGATTCAGAAACTGTTGTTTTAAAGAGTTAATCCAAAGAGGAATTCGTCAGACTGATTAAAACGACAACTTTTTTTTTTATGAATCATTAAAAATATCGGTTTGAACGAGTTTTGTCATTACATACTGGCAGCGCGAAGAAAAAAAACTTAAAGGCAGAGTAAGTGATTTCTGGTAGCCAATGTTGATATTTGAAAACACCAAAACAAACACGGCCCTACCCCAAAAGGGTCTTGCCCCTATTTTGATAGCTCCGCCCCACATATACGTACGCAACCCAGGCAACGATTAGTTCTGTGAAACAAAGCAAAACCAATGTTACACCGTGTCTACGGACGTGAGTGGCGCGGCGCAACAAATCCCGACAGAAAACTGCTGCCGGGTTCTATTTATGACGTGCTGACATACATTTCAAATGGTTTTCAACGGTCGTTTGATCGCGTCCGGTGTAGGCAGACTTTAGCTGTTGTAGACACTGTGTTACTCACCTATTGAGAAGAAACAAAGCAACCTCGGCGTCCGATTGCAGGCCTCCGCTCCTTGAGTTCTCTCCAGCGCTGGAAAGCTGATCCGATATTTACACGGGTCCTACTTCTTGCCTTATCTTTCCGCAGACGTTTTCCTCTTTTGTTTTTTTATCCGCCATCTCTATCTTTCTGTCGCTCGGCTCGGCTAATGTCCGTCCCATGCACTGAAAGCTCTCTCCTCCACATCACGAGTAGACATGCCCCTTATTGCTGATTGGCTACAAGTTTGTTTTGCTATTCGGCCCGAATCAGTTTTCTAAAGTGTTTTTGAAAAATCACATACCCTGCCTTTAATAGTGTTTTCTTGTTATCATTTCACTGTCACTGCTGCGACCGTTTTATCTCATCACATTCAACTCGAAATGTAAGCTTGGGTAATATAGGCTATGACTTACTTTGACGTTGGACTGTATACAGGAATAGAGTAAAATATGGACAATTAAATGGCATTTTAATAATCCATATTTTTCAAATTAAAGAGTTCAATTGAATATTGCGATGAAGAGTCCATTTTCACCCAGTTCGACCCACACACAACCATATCCAGGATATTCTGATGCCACATCTTTATCTTTTAGATGCTGTGTATATACCATGGGCTCGCCCATCAACAACAGAGCCCTCTTCCCGTGCCAGGAGCCACCTGTTGCCATGTCAACGTGGCAGGCGCGTGTGAGAGCTCCGTGTGATTACACTGTTCTAATGAGTGGTGAAAATCAAGCCTTTCCTAAGCCTGCGGACACAGGTACAGTTAAAACCCTTACTCAGCACTTCAGAGTCACGGAGGTGTAATTTAATGCGCTAATTTTATTATGGAAAATGCTGAAGTCTTTTCTTTACTCCGTTCAGGTTTTCTGCAGTGGGATTATTATGTTACAATGCCAATGCCAGCCTCTACCTTTACCATAGCGGTGGGGCAATGGCTAGAGGCTGGAGTAAAACATCTCAACTTTGAGATGGAAAAAACAGACGAACCTTACGATAAAGAACCCAGGTATCTTGTTATGATAAATGTCAATATAGATAAGTATTGACTTTTAGACTCGTTTGTAGTTTTTGGAGAACATAGATATAGGCCCTATTATAAATTTTATTTTGGCATATTTTACAGTTTATTTATAATTTAAGTTTTTTTTTTTACAGATTTGAAAATATCCCAATGAAAAAAAAATTAAATACCAGAAGAACAAGAGGTATTACATAGTCCAGTTATTAGGCTACACTGTAAAAAAATTACATTAACTACCAGACAAAAAGTTGCATAGATTTCAGTGCTTTTTAAACATTAAATGTTTTAAATGCTTCTTTTGTTTGTTCTAAAGGGTTTATGTATAATTTGAAGTTATTTATAAAATGTTAGAAATTTGGTTAGCAAAGAGTGCATTTCTATGGTAACGTATTTTCTGTGTAAAATAAATAATTGCATATTGTTTTTTACCTTCCAAAATGTCTTTCTGAAAATGAACAAAAACATATAAAATACAGAAAACATGCACCCAAATTTTCTGTTAATAAATCCTTCCATATCAATCTTGAGTAAATACAATGATAAAACAAATGCAGAATTGTGCAAAATGAAAAGATAATTGTTTCTTTTTCAAGTCTATGAAATTCACAGATGTATGAAATGTTCCGCTTAAATCTTTCCAAAACATGCTTGATGATGCTGATAAAATATTATGCATTCTAAATGGAACCGACAGTCATCAATATTTGCATATTGCATTGCTATTGGTGTTCTTTCTCACATCTGTTTGCATATTAAACTGTGATTTGTCTTTGGTTTCTTGCATATATATGTAACTTTTTATTGCCATCTTTACAAGATATATTGACACTGTGATATTTCTTGTGTGCAGATGACAGAAAACTAGACATGGCATCTTCAGTGCAGTATTTCTTTTACTGTATGCTGAATCAAAGCCTAAAAGTTGATTGTTTATAGGGTATTCTGCTTGAATATTTGCATCTTTCTCTGTATTGCAGTTTTTCTTTGGACAATGATGATCAGCAATATGTTTGCTCCCACATGGATTATCCCTGTCACTTCATGGTCAGTGCTGCCAGGGCTCAGACTGTTATTCCTCACCGGGTATTTGCCCCACCCTGCCACCTGCAGAAGGCAAATGACATGGTTTTACCCCTACTGCCTCTCTGTCTGACTGCGGCCCACTCTGTTCTTGGTGTCCATCCATTCTCACGTCTAGATGTGCTCATTGTTCCTTCAGGGTTCTCCAGTCTGGGCATGGCCAGGTAAATGCCGCATTTCTCTTAAATATGATTCTGAAGTAAAAATATTTGTTTAATCTGTAGCATGCAGCATTCTTAAGGGGATGTCATGTTTTTTTCTGTGCAATAACAATAAATAGGGACTGGAACTTTCTAAACATCAAAAAGGACAAAATGCAGAAGAAAATCATAACATAAAGGTGGTCCATAAAATTCATACACTTTATTCCAAGTTTTTAAAGTTTTTTGGCAAAGAATTGCATTCCTTTCATCATTATTTAAGATTATTGCAAACAACGATCAGGACATTTTTCTCAAATTCTCCTTTTGTTTTTCATGGAAAGTCATACAGATGTGCAACAAAATGAAGATGAAATTATAATTTTTGGATGAATTGTTTAAAACATGTTTTCACCACATATTTTTCTGTTATTTGTCAGTGAAAACTAAACTTGCATCTATATTGGTTTTCGCCAGTTTTTGCACACTCCCTCTCAGTTGCATGTTGCTTAATACTGCATAAGAACATGTTTTCATTTCTCATCAACAGCAGTAAACTAAAACACTATTTAGTCTGCAAAGCAGAGGTTTCAGAAATCAAGTACTCTGAATATCAAGCCATCGCTTGGCAGCTGTTCTCACTAATTCCCTTTTGGTCTTTGGGCATTGCCCTCCAGGATGCCGCAGTTTTTATGAATTGACCGATTTAAATGCTCTTTTTGGCCAACCATGCTGTTTGTTTAGTAGTGTGGGCGGTTTGGGGTGTTGAGAACCTGTTGGATCTGTTTAAATGACAGCAGTGAAGCTCATTTTCCTTACACTGCTCAGGAAGGTCACTACTCAGGAAATGCTCAATGAAGTTTTGTTTGTGTTTACAGTATACCAAGCTTTGTGTTTTCTTCAAATCAGTGCTTGACTAGAATTTGATATGGAATTTCAGGCATTGTGCAAGTTCCAGTGAAGCAACCGCTTTGGATATAAGTAAACAGTAGTAAAAGAAAAGTAATTTGGCTAACTTACTCAGGGTGACCACAGGTCTTCCCGTATTTCCCACCATCTCCCTGTCCAGGAATAAGTATTCCACAGGATATGGGGTCATTACCCGGTGGCCCAGGCTGGTTCCAGCCATTCACTGAGAGAAAATGTCACATTCTAATTAGCACTGGGCATGCATCTTAACAGTGGTCACTCCTCTGTTTTTCTTTTCCTGAATTAGGTGCTCCCTTTCTGCTTGAGCTAATGTGAAGCACAGGACTGCAGGATTTTTTTTCGGTCTGGAGACTATTTAGTTGCCTCACCGTTTATTACAGCTTGGTTTTATTAGCCGCCCTGCAATAACTGCCAGTGGATGACAGAAATATGTCTGTGTGCAAGAGAAACGGATACTTATCTTCCCTCTCCTTTGCCCTGTATGGGTCACAGCAGGAGACAGGCAGTTGCCCCTTCTCTATAGAATGGTACAGTCCTCCAGGCCTTTCTTGAAGCCCAAATCAGAGCAAAAAAAGAGTAATCAACAAAGTACATTTTGGCCAGGAGAGGGGCACTTTGAGATGCTGATCCCCCAGGAGTTGGAGAGGATGTGTGGATTATTCCCAGCAACAAAAGCCTTTCGTTCCTGGAACCACTTCAAAGACAGGAGCTGTTTAATCTGAAAATTGGGAAGTATGTGGGCCCAAATCCTTGGGGCCGAGCCAATATCTGCTTTTATATCACGCTTGTTCATTTGCAGCTGGGGCTTTGGACATAGCAGCGGTGCTGCTGGTGGTTCTCTGGAGGGAAGGAAGTAAAGATTAAGAAGTCAAGAAAGGCCAGGCCTGATAGTGTGTGCTGTGCTTCCTCCCAAATACCCGAATGACTGCTGTTCCAGTGCAAAAAAACAGCAATTCCACTGGGACGTTATTCTTGGCTCGATTCCTCCGAATCTGATTTGTGAAATCCTTGAATCTGATGACAGGCTTTTTGAAGCTTGAGGAAATATTTCTGCGAGGAACATCATCACACTTCCATCCTGTGTAGCTGACCGATCACGTAGGGTTGATTCTAGGCCTTGTCGGCTATGAGACGATGACGTAAACACGAGATGCTCATATCTTCAGATCTTCAGAGGAAGGGCACAGCACTTTCCTCAACTTTGAACTTTCTGTCCCTTAACACCTCTTTTACGCCACAGCAGGACATAGTTGGAATACTTCATGTGCCAGATGTGCAAATATGGGCATCGGCTGCTTTTGTGGCGAAACTGAGGGCTTCTAGATCTCAGAGAAAACCCATTTCATTGTGTTTTCCCACACTTTGTCAATGATGTAAGGTGTTCAGTGACAGTAGGTGGGTAATAGTTTTATCTACTTTTGATCTAGGATCTAAAACTGTATTGTTGCAGCTGCCAAAGTATGTATTAAGTCATCGCTGAATTGTTGCTGTATGGTAAGGCAAGCACACCACGAGAGATTCAGATGTGTCCACATGAATAACTTGTATAGAGAGATAGGTTAAAGGAATTCCTGCTCAGTATTATTCATCCAGACATTCTTATGAGTAATTTCCAACCCACTTGAGGTGCATTTTGTGTACTTTTACACTGTATAAATAGCTCATCTCGGTCAATTACTTAGCAATTACTCTGCTGCTGAGACTAGCAGTTGACCTTATATAGCCTGTTAGCTCTGACAGAACTATGAAGGGGTCTGGACCAGCACCCAAAGAGCCGGAATGATCTGAAGAGTGAGTTTGAAGAAATATGCAGAACATGCCTTAAAAATGTAAAAACTTTAAGTTGGATTCTAGAATCATTGCAACTTTACTTTAGCTCATTCGACAGGACATGTGGCTGTTATAAAGTTGATTACCACAAAAATTAAACTGTTTGTTCACCTAAAAATGAAAGTCCTTTATTAATTACTCACCCTTATGTCGTTCCAAACCCGTAAAACCTTCTTTCATCTTCGGAACACAAATTGCAATATTTTGTATAAAATCCGAGAGCTTTTTGACCCTCCATAGACACCTCCGCATGCACCGTGGTACTCTAGTGAATGCGCGTCGAAAACTGATGGGGAAGAGAAGAAATTGTTGAATGAAGTGTTTTTTTGGTTTGTTTTCTTTGTGCACCAAAAGTATTCTCATAGCTTCATAATATTACGGTTGAACCACTGATGTCACATGGACTATTTTAACAATGTCCTTACCACCTTTCTGGGCCTTGAACGTGGTAGTTGCGTTGCTGTCTATGCAGAGTCAGAAAAAAAAAATATATCAAAAATATCTTAATTTGTGTTCTGAAGATGAACGAAGGTCTTATGGGTTTAGAACGACATGAGGGTAAGTAATTAATGACAGTAAGTAAACACGGTCCATTGCTCAGAGACGCAAAACAGCGCTGTGATCTTTGTTTGCAACTATTTTCGTTGGCAAAATTGAGCAAAAACAGGCATACAAATGTAAGTCATTTAATGCTAACTTTATTAAACTTGTATAAAATGATTATTACATTTGTTATCATGCTGATATCTGGAGAAAAAGCGGCACTCTTTGTGTGATATATATTAAAGGGGTCATATGATGCTTTTTTTAAAGATCATTATTTTGTGTATTTGGTGTAACAGAATATGTTGACATGCTTTAATGTTCAAAAAACACATTATTTTTCAAATACTGTACATTATTGTAGGTCCTCTATGCCCCGCCTCTCTCAAACGCTTTGTTTTCTACAAAGTCCCTCCTTCCGACAAGCGCAGTCTGCTCTGATTGGCCAGCTGACCCAGTGCATTGTGATTGGCTGAACACCGCAAGCACTCGTCGGAAATGTAACGCCCCTTACCATAATCGCGAGCTTCATCTTTCAAAATAAATGTAAAGACAGTAAATAATGTCATTAGTTTTACCATCAGTTCAAGCCTGAAAGGGGAACAGAGTCGCGTGACAGACACAGTGATGAAGCTGGTATGTGTTTGCAGTACACAAGCCACGGTTAAGACAGCTGACTCCACTGTGATGTGACCCTGTCTCTCTCTCTCTCTCGCTCACACACACACACACACACACGTGATGCGCAAAACTCCGCATTTGAACGGTCAATAGCAAATACTTAAACTAATAACAAATCAGTAGCTGATTCAGAAGCTCCAGATTGTCATAGCAAAGTCAGAATTACCTCCTCTCCTAGGTTCACGAAACGGTCGTCTATAAAATGCATTGCTGTTCTGTTGTAAGTAATCTTAAAGATTCCTAAATGCATCTACTTTCGGAAGGCCAAATAAAGTGCTTTTGCTTTCGCCTAGAAACACACAGCGTCTCCCTGACATGGCTGCATCAACACTAACTGCAGTTACTGAAACCACGCTGCCTTTCTTTGTGTGCACATTTGGGCCGCATTATGCAAATATTTCCACATAGTGAGGTAGATATGTGGGGGCGTGTTAGAACGAGCCGTTTTAGGGGGGCGTGGCAGAGTCTTAACTTTGATAAAGAATATCTCTTTGGTTTTGAGACTTTAGTCTTTGCAACTTCAGGGATCTTATCTATGCACAATCAGCTTGTAACACTCCAAAGAGAAAGGAAAACTTGAAATCGCATCATATGACCCCTTTAAGTTAACTATATTAAATTATATAAGTATAAAAAAGCATACAGAAGCATTTTTGCCATCTACAATTTAGAATACCTTGAATTTTTTCTTTTAATATAGACTAATCACGTGCGTGCACTCTCTGTGTGTGATTTTGTGATATAATCGATAAAGTCAGATTGCACATCATTACAACAACACTTACCATAATATCACAGTATATCGCACAGCACACACCAGTTTCACACAGAGTGGAAAATGAAATCATCCGCGGTTGTGCGCGCACTTGTTTGCACATGAGCAAATGTGTTTTTAGGAGTCACTTGCAGACGCCAGACCACTGATTCTTCTAACCTGCTTTCTTGCAGTCCGTGTTCTTCTGACTTTATTTTGTAGTAAGTAACGAATTTGCTACGGGGAAATGCATCGGAGTAAAAGTATACATTTTAATGAGGAAATGTAGTGGAGTAAAAGTGAAAGTTGGCAGAAATATAAAAACTCAAGTAAAGCACAGATACTCCCCAAAAAAAATACTTTTAAGTACTGTAACGAAATATTATTACTTTGTTACATTACACCACTGCTTTTAAATCAGAATTGTCACAACTGTCTCTCTACTGTACAGTATATGAGTGAATTATCTGCTCCATCTGGATTTGAGCAGTTTTGGGGGCAGAAATGTATTTCAGGTAGACTTTTATTTGTTCGAGCTGAAGGAATGAGCAGGTGGTACATTTTGCCCAGAGAGCTTCAGCTTGGCGGAGACCATACTCTTCATCACCTGAACAGGTAGTCAGCAATTGAACAGAAGGAATAAAGAAGAAATTTGGGTCTGTTTCCCTGAGGTGCTACGTTAGCTGTTAAAGAGCTGCTGAAGGTAGGGATATTAAAGGTTAATCAGAGGTTACTGCACTCACACGCTTTCCAGTACATTTATACGCAGAGTAGGACAAATTTGCTTTAAAGTGATTTTGCTATTCAGTGCAGTTATGATTATGTAAACTCTTCAAAGATGAACAATATACAAATTTTCCCTCTCAGAAATATGCACCACCCACATACGGCAAATTTGGGATTCGAAATGTTTAAGGGGGCGAATTAATCATCCTTACGCTCTGACTCACTAGAGTATGTTAGATTACAGCAGCATGACAAATTATTGGATTTTGCAGTTCTGAATAACACAGGCATTATGTGGACCGAGGGTAATGAAAAAGCAAAAACATTATTTAAATGTAGTCTCACATTTTAATATCAGTAAGTTTGCGGCTGCATGAAATGCTCTCATTATAATCAGTCTGCCTCTGCCTTTGGTTGTTGAAATTGGTTTGTGCCTATTCAAATATTATATGCTTTTCCTCCGCGAGGGAAGGACTGATTAGATGTTCTGATTGGGCCACAAATGAATGTCTCAAACATTGAAGTAGTGCCACTTTTCAACATTACTTCTGTTTGTAATTGGAGACTCTGGCTTAGGTTTTTAGGGTATTTTCGAGGTGTTTTAGTTTTGTTGTGGTGTGTGTTTACAGGTAATATCTGGATTGCATGAACTCCAAGCTCATTTCTTTGCTGACGTGCTCTTCCTGCAGTCTTAAAATGACCATATGGGGAAAGGAAAGTGGAGTCCCTTGGGTGCGGAGCATAATGTGGACGACGGATATGAAGCTTTTGGAATGTGCTGGACTAGCCAGGGAGCTCGGGAGGCTGAGATAACACCACTTAAATAGCCCTTTCTCTCGCTTTTTCTTCTCTCTCCCTCTCTCTTTCACTTCACTTTCTTGTTTCACTTCTCTCTGATTGCTGAGTAACCTAAGAAGTGTGTGACAGAGAGCGTCTTTCAGACCAGGGGGACTTTGGCACGAAAGACAGCTGTTAATCAAATTGTCAAGGATGAGATGTTTTTCTCCGCCGAGAGTCCACAGAGAGGGTTTTCTGTCCCTCCTTTGGCTGTGTGTGCACAAAAGCCACTGTGAGTGAAGGAATTCAGAGCATGTCTGCACCTGGAGAACAGGGAAGCATGTTTAAAAGACAGACATAGTTCTACGGTTTTTGTCTCTATTAGGCTGTTTTGACTTCATTAGGCGCTTTTTCAGTTTCCTAATCTCCCCGTCTGGATCTATGTGTGCTGCAAATTCCTTCATTTTTCTTTAAACGTAAATAAGCAGCATCCGATTTAGCAAGCAGGTTGTTATTAGTACTACATTTCTGCGTTGTTGTCAGGGGCCCTTGTTTCCTTGCTTTATCGGTCTCAAACTTAACCCCTTTCTGGAAGTCCAGCCTGAGTCATACTCCTATTTACCCGCCACTTCTTCATTTGACAGGATGAAGAAAAAACTGTCTTCATCTCTGTCACTGTCTTCAAACTGTTCCAAAAAACTGTCTTCCTTGGTGTGGTTTCAGACCAGACTCATATTCTCCACTGTAAATGCTGGGCCATATAGGAAAACAAATGGATATTGCTGTGTGAGACAGAACGTACGTCTAAATTAATCAAATCTGTATGGCACAGAGAGAGTTTATTTGGCCCTGGGTCTGATTTAAGGCAGTAGGAGTGGCAGTAGAAGCTGGTAAACTAGAGCAAAGTGTGAGGTGGGGAGCCATTACCCAGCATCCCTGGAGGAGCATCTACCATACAAAAATCCAGAATGGATGAGCCCATTCAAAGACTGGGCAGATGTCCCTGCTATGTGTATACTGAATCACTCGATGACACCGTAATAGTGCCTGCCATTGCATTTAATCTGATTCTCCAAGCCAAGAAAGCCGCCTTTCTTCCCTCAGACCTCCGACCAGACACAAATATAACAAATCTAAGCACAGAGAATCTTTAGAAGTCTGTAGCAGACTAGGACAGGGTGTTATTGCTAGATTTGAGCTAATCGTCCTTCCCATGGAGTCAGGATAAAACCCAGAGAGAGATGCACAAAAGCATTCAGAAGCAAGAAATGTTGACATTGTGGATAACCATCTAAAGTTATATAGACTTGATTGTATGTAGGCTGTTGGCACTCCACATATTTGAGCACACACTCAAAATATAATTTCATTATTTAATGCAACAATGAAATATTACATTAAATAATACAGATACGCTCTATATAGGGATGTAACGATTCACTCAACTCCCAATGCAATATGATTCATGATACTGATTTCACGATACTGATTTCACAATATGATTTTCTCATGATTTTTTAAAACAAAATTAGATTTAAGACAAATTATAAATGAAAAGGTGTCCTTTTATTTCTCAGACAAAATGCTGCATATTTATTGGTGAAATTGAAATATGGCAAATAACAAAATTAAATTGAAATTTTAAAACAAATTCCAAATCAAAAAGTACTCTCCAAACTAAGGCTTTGTCTGTGCTCTATTTAAAATTAGAGGCAACCACTGCATTTTAATCACAATTTAAACAAAGATGCTGCATATATGCAGCATGAGCAGTTTTTTTTTATTTAAATAAGATTGTATAAATGTGAAGCAAAAACAGAATGGTCTGACTTTAGTTTTGTTAAATTATGCTACATAAAATATCTGAAAAAAAAATAAATAAATAACAGCAGCCAGGCTGAATGAAAATGCAAAATTCACTCTCTGACAGCAGGTGGCGCTTATGGAACAACGGCAGTACAGCGTTTCCTTGGTTGCCGCTGTAAACAAAGAAGTGCTGTGCTTATAAATATTATGCATTATACAGAGGCAAGATTAAAAGAAAATACCATATAAACATTTTACCATATAAAGACAGTCCGTTCTCTGTAGAGATACATTCATATCGAGATTCATTTAACCGACTTAAATCGTTACATATTATACATATTATTTTTTATCGATTTTCAACAGTGCATTGTTACATCCCTAACTCTACAGTACTGTACATTATGTACTTTATTTACAAATGTTTTTTTTTTACCGTCATTGATTAAGCCACAAATTGCTTTACTTTAGTCATTTTTTTATTTATTTTTATTCCTGAAAAGAAAGTTTTGAAATTGCACTTTGTGCTTCTTATAGCTGAGTGCCACAGATGCTAAAATGGAACAGTACAATGGAGCATGGTCGATAAAGCTGAGGAGACTGAAAAATACTTCAGCCTGATGACATAAGCTGAAAAGCAAAGTTGTTTCGGTCTTGAAATAAGCTAATATATTTTTATCAACGCTTACAAAAACAAACATTTGTATTAAGAAAGCAAACAGGGTCAAGTTTGATTTCATGTTGTCTTTTCTGTGTCCTGCATTCCACACGTGCCAGAAATCTGCATTCTCGACCAGTGACTTCATTCATAATATAGCTTTGAACACTGGAAGGAAGCTCAGATAATGGGGCCTCACACATTGTAAGCTTTGCATAAACATCTGCTGCTGCTTCTCAGTCCGGATGGTCTTTCTGGTGCTGATGAGCGCCTCCAGCTCAGTTTACGCACACTCCTCAGCAAGCCTCTGAAACGTTAATGTGGAGCAATCAAGTTAAAATGGTGCCATGAGGCACTCCGCGATAAACATCGTCAGCGATGCGAGCGAGGGTCTATTTTCCAGATTTCCCACTCGTATGGTTGGTAGAATGTCTTCATATGGATTGCATTGTTGTGGTGATCTGTAGCAGGCTGTGCTTGCATCACGGAGCGTATGCTACAAATCCTGATAGTCTCGCCACAGCAGCGGCCTCTTGTGTGGGTATTTATTCTCGGGATTTCATGTTTGACACACGTGATCTGCCCTAAAAAGGACTGGCGTGCAAAAGGAGCCCCACAGGGCCTACAGAGAGAATCACACCTCATTTTGCAGCCCCACTAGCTAATCTACAGTCTAGACAGGAATACCACCCATTAAAGCCTGAAAGCCAGGAAGAAAAGGGACTGTGGTAGATCAGTTTTGTTCTGCGAGGTTCTTCCAGGTTTTTCCGTCTATAATAAGCTCATGCAATCAGACTGAGGAGAGTGGGAAATTAAATAAGAGACAAATAGAACGAATGAGCGCAGCCAGCACATTAGTAGAGCCACTTTGAGGAGACGGGAGGTGATGATAAATATGGCTCTTAATGTCTGAAACAGCACTAGCTCATAGACTTCTCATTGGGGGTTGGTCGTTGCCTAGTGGTTAATGATCTGGGTTCAGGGGTATAACTACCCATTTGTTGGAGGTTGGTGCCCTTTAGTGTTTTGTTTATTTCACTGTATGATGTAGTTTAGAAGAGTTCTTACCTTTTTGGCTTTTTAGAGTCTAATATGCATTGATGACAGTTTCATGTCAGTAAGTATATGTTTACATGCACAGTTGTAATCGAGTTGCAGTGGGTTTGCTGTCTTAATGAATAGTTCACCCAAAAATGAAAATGTTGTAATCATTTACTCTCCCTCATGTAGTTCCAAACCTGTAGGCCTACAAGTTTTTTTTTTCTTATGCTGAACACAAAAGAAGATATTTTGAAGAACCAAACAGTTGCTGGTCTCCATTGACTTTCTTAGTAGGGAAAGAAATACTAATGAAGTCAATGGTGACCATCAACTGTTCCACTACTGGCATTCTTCAAAATATTTTCTTTTATGTTCAACATAAGAAAGAAACTCATACAGGTTTGGAACGACATGAGGGTGAGTAAATGATGACAGAATTTTCATTTTTGGGTGAACTATCCCTTTATGTATACATGACACACTGCATTGAAGCATTAAACTCATATTCAGCTCATAAGCCAATTATTTTGATTTGATCAATGTGTATTCATACTGTAGAGGACGATGATGAGCATCATTGCGTTATCTAGGTCATTTAGTCTCACTTTAATCTGAAATGATGCCAGTCTGGTTTTTGCAAAGCTTTTACATGACATTTTAAAAAGGCAAGCTATTGCTTTAGCCTGACTAAAATTGAACTTTTTAAAGTGCATAGAAGCCCACTTATTGACTCACCGGTTGCTTTCAAGTTTGTTTAGAAGTCTGTTCAAGCAAACTTGAGTTTCATACAAAAAAAGGCTTAAATATCATATGCCTAGTTGTCTAATACCGTAGCATGACTAGGTTCATGAGTGTGCAATATTTGCTGTTAAAAACTAATGAGTTAAGGTTGAAATGATGTTCCAGTCATCACCACTTCTGCTGAAAGTTCCTGGAGGTCTTCCTCCAGTTCACAACTGGAAGGATGTGGGACAGTTATGAGATCTTGCTTCAGCAGTACTGTAAAAAAGTACTGTGGCCTGTTGCATGAAGCTAGCTGAACAAACTCAGAGTTTCAGAGTAGGTTTAGAGTTGACAACAGATCAAGCCTGGTTTAGATCAGGTTCATCGGGCTCACAATGATCAATATAACCGTTCTCTGTCAAATCGGGGTTGATTCA
Organism: Sinocyclocheilus rhinocerous; assembly: GCF_001515625.1. Classification (NCBI taxonomy): domain Eukaryota; kingdom Metazoa; phylum Chordata; class Actinopteri; order Cypriniformes; family Cyprinidae; genus Sinocyclocheilus; species Sinocyclocheilus rhinocerous. The sequence continues at coordinate 371,111 of NW_015660140.1, read as the reverse complement.
GAGTTTGTGATTAACTCTGGAGCGCATGCACCTGAAAGTGTGACATGTGCAGCAAACAGCCAATCACGTGAAATATGGAGAGCGTCAGTTTGATTCACTTCTCGTGAGAGTGTGCGCAATTCACTTGCTGAAGATTAAGAGATGTCGTTATTAAAAATATAATACATTTATATACATTTACAAGGCAGGAGTTTGAGAAGGCAGCAGAAAATATATGACTATGCAAATGAATCAACTGAATTTATTAATTTATATAGTTTCACAAAGAGCTCAAAAGAAAATACATAAGTTTAGTCATTTTAAAAGCTTTATTGATTAAAGCTTATTTGTAGGTATATATTTAAATTAATTTAAATGCAAATTTAATTGCCATTTCATATAATAATTATATGAATATATTATATAAACTCAGAGTTTGCTTAAACTGAACTCAAACTTACCTGGGTAAAAACTGAAACCAGCTGTGTGCAACAGGCCTCTGTATAGACAAACAACAGTACAGCTGTTGAAGCACATGCAGTCGTTTGTTACATCATCTCATTTGCGTGTATGACCACTTTTGGCCTTCTGGTTTTGTCCTCAATAAGGTCATATAATAAGGATTAGACTCATTTTAGATAAAATGAATTCCCCTTGGACTAAATAAGATTTATACATAGCCTGAAAGCTGAATAAATTAGCGTTCTGTTGATGTATGGATTGTTAGGATAGGACAGTATTTGGTCGAGATACAACTATTTGAAAATCTGGAATCTGAGGGTGCAAAAAATCTAAATATTGAGAAAATCACATTTAAAGCTGTCCAAATGAAGTTCTTGGCAATGCATATTACTAATCAAAAATGAAGTTTTGATATATTTACAGTAGGAAATTTACAAAATATCTTCATGGAACGTGATCTTTACTTAATATCCTAATGATTTTTGGCATAAAAGAAAAATTTATCATTTTGACCCATACAATGTATTGTTGGCTATTGCTACAAATATACCCATGTTACTTATGACTGGCTTTGTGGTCCAGGGTCACATATATCATGAATTATGTTATTTCCTTTTTTTTTTTTTTTTTTTTTTTGATATAGTCTTTAAATAAAGTATTTTAAGCAAAGCCGAGTACTTACTTTATTCTGTGGAACACAAAAGAAGTTTTTTTTTGTGTGCAATGAATATTAATGGGGTCCAATATTGCTTTGTATTCCACAGAAGGAAAAAGTCATACTGAATCGACATGATTATCTCTCTAAGCAGTTTTGCTTCTCAAGCATAAAATCTTGTTATATTGTATATTGAGGTATTTTTACTGGAAAAAGAAAATGTAATTAGACAGGGTACAAATAAACAATGAGGTTCAATGTAGATGGGAAACGATTTGTTCCCACCAAGTTTTCCTCCTCCATGAATCTGACATTCCACATTGAGAAGAGTATGACGATGATTTTGAAATCTGAACCATTACATTCCACTTTCAGTGTTTCCTCTGGTAATTACAGGGCAGGTGGTGATATCCTGTTCTTGGATGAAAGGACGTGATTCCTCTGTCTTTCAGTAAAGATATCTTCCAGGAATTGTTGCAATGGTTTATTGATATACAGGTGCATCTCAATAAATTAGAATGTCGGTTTTTGTTAAATGTGAGCCAAAATCATCACAATTAAAAGAACCAAAGACTTAAACCACTTCAGTCTGTGTGCATTGAATTTATTTAATACACGAGTTTCACAATTTGAGTTGAATTACTGAAATAAATGAACTTTTCCACGACATTCTAATTTATTGAGATGCACCTGTACAGTACTTGTGCTTGCTTGTGTGCGCCGTAAAGGAGAACCTGTGTAGTTCAGTTTTGGATGAACTTTAATTCACTTCCCACAATCTATCTACAATATGTATTTATCAATTTATCCGTCCGTCTGTCCATCTGTCTGTCCATCTGGCAAATTTAGGCAGATCCAGTGATTATTTCATCATTAGTTGTGTCAACCTGATACCTTGTCAACATGATTTTGGACTCATAAAAAAAGTCCTCTTACTCTTGGAAGTTGTGTCATGTTAGCCAGTCAGGTTAGAGCTTGCTATAGTGGGAAGCTACTTTTCGTTTTGTGAGAAATATGCATCAGATGGTTAGTAAACAGACTCTGGTGCTCCACGTGTGAAAGAGAGGCTCTGTAGTTGCTGAAGAAATCCCTTTTTCTGGCATTTGGACAGTGTCCACTTTTAAAGAATAAGATTCTGTTGTTTAACACTTATCCTTAACAGCGCTGGGCATTTTCTGTCATCTATATCCAGAGACTGAAGTCCCTTAGCTCTATTTTAGAGAAAACTCTTAGGGCATACAGAATCCCGCTAAAATAACATATCAATGACTTTAGGGAGCAATAACAGTGTGAATGAAAGGCATGCCTGCCACCTTCAACTCAAGAGTCAAGGCCAACCTTTTTTATTGATTTCGTGCTGGTTGCTGTGGTCATTGTGTAAAGAAAGCAACAGTGAGGATGAAAAAAAACCTCTTTCCAGACCCAGGCAAGGTGAACATCTGGCTCAAAAGGTAAAAAGACATTCATAAAACTCTCAGATTATTTTATCAGGTTCATTTTGCGAGGGGAAAAAAGTGCTTGCGGCTATCTATGGCGGTATGCGTCACATTTGAAAAGCATTATGTGGCTGAGCTGAAGCCTTAGGACACAAAAGAAACAGGTTTGTTTTTCCTGACTCGTAGGAACTTTGTTTGGAACATGGTCTTGATAACAGCCCATTTGCTGTATGAAACACACAAAGCTATCTGGTTGAAAAGGTCACTCAAGGTAATTTCGGGTGAGGAGGCAAACAATACCATATTTCATCTGGTTTTATGTGCAGTCTGAATCCTGAGGTCATGTTTTTTTTCTTACACAGTTGAAAGAAAGAGCCTTATCTTCCAGTGGACATTTCCAGCTTACAGTGTTGTCGTTCAGCACATTTCGTAGTGGAACTTATCACAGTAACATCTGACGACAGTTTTACGTCTTGTAATTTGCCGCTATTAGCAAATGCACCCGGATTGTTTGGTGAAGGGTGCGGCACGGGTGGCTACTCTGAAATCCACTGGCAGCAAACAGGCCTCATTTTGGCTGAGGGCTCCACCTCCTTAACGACAGTCTGTCTACAGGAGAGAAAATCCCACACTTTGATGTTCTTTCAGGGTGGCTGAGTTTTATAACATGTTATAACTAGATCAGAGCTGAAGTCAGAGCTCCAAGTTCTCAGCACCCGCAGTAATGTTATAACCAGTGATTTGTTAGTAGACCAAATACAACCATGATGTTCAATCCTAGTCTGTTTTTCAAGTTTCTTCTTTACATAAGAAAATAAACTGATTTCTCATGTTTTTTAGTCCACATATCGTGTTCCTGTCTCAAAGCGTGCTAACGGGTGAGAGGAATCTCTGTGGGGCAAGATTGTGCCACGAAATTGCTCATTCTTGGTTTGGGCTGGCCATCGGAGCACAGGACTGGACGGAAGAATGGATCAGCGAGGGTTTTGCCACTTATTTAGAGGATGTATTCTGGAGCCATGTTCAGAAGGTATTGCGATAAAGTTGAATCGTTGACTGCTTATGTGCATCCAATCTAAGATTGGGTCATTTCCCATCCATTGTTTTCTTCCTGTCACCTCTCAAACAGCAAAAAGCATCTTAAAGGGATAGTTCACCCAAAAATGAAAATTCTGCCATTAATTACTCACCCTCATGTCGTTCCAAACCTGTAAGACCTTCGTTCATCTTCGGAACACAAATTAAGATATTTTTGATGCATTCCGAGAGCTCTCTGACCCTCCCATAGACAGCAAGGATCCTAACACGATCAAGGCTCAGAAACAAGTAAAGACATCGTTAAAATAATCCATGTGACATCAAGTGGTTCAACCGTAATCTTACGAAGCTACGAGAATACTTTTTGTGCGCAAAGAAGACAAAAATAAAAGATAAACAAAGGTCTTACGGGTTTGGAACGACATGAGGGTGAGTAATTAATGACAGAATTTAAATTTTTTGGTGAACTATCCCTTTAAATCCTAAATGCAGTGTGTTTACCGATATTCATTACACACATATTAGAGCACATGCTGACTGTTCAGAGTATAAAATGAGTTTGAAATTAAATTTTCAGCATTAACTGGAAGACTTCACTTCCTGTAATGACTGAGACCGCTAATAATGAGTCACAAACTCGCACTTGTGGAGTGTGATTGTGCTTCACATCAACACAGCTCTTCAGTTCATTCAGAATGTATTTATAATCTGTGTTCGCCGGCTCTGAATTGAAAACTATTGTTGTGCTAATGGAATGTTTCCAATACATCTTTCAACAAGCAGCATTTAAAGCTGAAGTGTGTCATTTTATTGATGTTTTCAATGACTTTCTCTTATCCCATTTTAATATGCAGAGGCTGCTATCAGCAGGTCATTCATAGGTTGATTTGAGTGTAAACACTGCACTCTGTGGCTCTATTAAAACATTGCTCATTTGTTGGAGCATCCTTAACAGCCCGACAAAAGCAACACTGGCTTAACCAAAAGCATGATTCTGGGGTGGGACAATCTGTTTGTCTGACCTTTGGCAGATGGGGGTGTGCTTGGGGAAACTTGTTCCATTAAAACAATTGTTAGTTGCATCTGATGACGCTAATGGTGCAGAAATTCCACACTTCACCTTAAAAGTTAAACTTTCTCCACACCATGTTGCCTTCCTTTGTGTTTAAATAAATTTCATTCACAGTTGCTTGATTTTGTTTGTTCTCTTTTTCTCTGTCTTTCTCAGTTGGGTTGTAGAGAGGCTGAAGAGCAGAGATGGTTAAAAGCTCTGCTGCGCTGGAGGAGACTGAGTGATGAGTTACAGAACTCTGAAGAAGAGCTGCAGGTCCTCCGGTATGATTGGCCATGTCTCTCACTCACTCCGTCTCGCTTTTTGCTTTCCTCCTCCTCTAACTGCCAATCTCTCTGTCTTTATACCCTCATTATTCCATCATCTGCACACATAACAGTTCACAAAAGAACCTAAAGTTCCCTCTTAAGAGCAGTTTTGGACCTAACACATGTTTTAGCTATGAAGTAGTATTACAATCAGTGTTAATTTCGTTGACAAATAATTTTCGTCAACAACAATTTTTTCACTGACGACAACGAGACGATAACGAACTAAAACTCTTTTTGAATGACAAAAACTATGACGTAAATCTATTGACATTTTCGTCAACGAATAAAAATGAGACAAAAATGTTAGGGAGGGACGATTTGGGAAGAGATTCATTCAGAACGAATCTGCTGCATGGTTACGAGGTTAGATGCGTACATATGAACCGGCGGGACATAAGCTAACATACACTTGCTGCACGTCGCATAAAACGTTCAAAAATGTCAATATGTGGGAGTAAGAGAAGAGCAGACATATGGATAAATCTGACGACGCAAGAGAGAACTCAATTCAGTCCGGTTTTCTGAGCGCAGACACTGAAGCATACACACAGAGAAAGCGCGTCTCACAGCTCGCGAGTACTCTTTCGCTTCGCATGAATGGAGAATTACACACAAAATGATGTCGAATTGTCCGTTTTGACGAGAATTCACGTAAACACAGTTGATTACGTCTTAAGTGAACGTAAACAGTAGGAAGAACGTGT
>NW_015660140.1:356090-364930 GCF_001515625.1 Sinocyclocheilus rhinocerous | reverse complement strand
TGACTAAATTTACTGTAGATTTAGTCGACTAAAACTAAAAACAATTCAGATGACTAAAATATGACTAAAACTAAATGGCATTTTAGTCAAAAGACTATGACTAAAACTAAATCAAAATTTGCTGTCAAAATTAACACTGTTTACAATTTAAGTCAGTATCTGCAATCTGATTACAACAGAATTAATTTACTGATATAATTTCAATCATGCATCTTTTGTTACTTCGTTCACTGATTTGTATTTCATATATGTACTACGATTCAAACGTTTGGGGTATGATTTTTTAAACAAATTAATACTTTAATTCTTCAAGGAAGCCTTAAATTGATCAAAAATGATTTTAAAGACATTTAAAACGTTACAAAATATTTCCGCTTGAAATAAATGCTGTTCTTTTGAACTTTCTATTTATCAAAGAATCCTAAATAATCCTAATGGTTTCCACAGAAATATTAAGCAGCACAACTGTTATAAACTTTTAATTGAAGACTGAAGTAATGGCTGCAGAAAATGTAGGATAATCACAGGAATAAATTATTCCTTTTAAAATGCATTCATTTTAAAAATATATTCAAAATAGATGTAAATACAGTAAAAAACAGCAATATTTGTAAGGAAGGAGAAAGCACTTTCGATACCTTTTGTTGATGTCAAATGTCATGCAATAATAAGGCTAATATTTGTCCAAACCAAACGTGATAAAATGTTTGTCTAGCTAAATCACACTTTTTTCCTAATCAGTCTGTCATGTTAATAATTTGCATGTTTTTGAACAAATTCATGGTGATATTAATACATTTCAATTTTTGATTTAAATCCAATGTAAAGTCTGGGTCCTAAAAAACAGTGACATTTAGGATTTTTTGAGTGTTCTGTTGGAAACGGTATATTGAAAAACCATATATATATATATATATATATATATATGCAATCAAATTTCCAGGCACTCTCAAGATAGATTTAAGCAAGTGCTTGAAATAGTTGTGACATTTCACTCTGCACGGAATAATTTTGTGCATGTTAATGCAAGAGTATTATTTGATATGAGATGTAATGTAATGTTCTCATATGAAGAGCACAGAATCACACAAGGTTATGTAGGTTTGAGGTAGGAGTAGATTAACCCGGCTTAACTTTTAACAGTCAGAAAATGTGTGTGTGTGTGATAGAATGATAGAGCTTGTCAGGAATTCAGCAGGTTTTGAAGATCCACCTGACAGCATGTGTCTGGCCCTTCCTCCGCTTTGAGGGGCCCACACCCACTATAATCTCAGGGATAAAATGTTCAGACAGTCTGGAAAAATGCCTGTCTTGTGAATAAAACATAGAAATGTCATGTAAACTATTCAGCAAGTAATACTATATGACAAGGAATACTTGAGCATTTTCAAAGATTGAACTGTTGCAACACCAAGGTCATCCTTGCTTTAAGTATGTTTTTGGTCTAAAGGTCTGTTTTTACAAAAATGTTCGGCAAAAAATTTGGTCCAATTTTCAAATACAATTTGTCAGCATGTAACAGCAGCGGCTCTGGGCATGTGACCAAAAGCACAAATCTTATTCATTGCAAATGAATGCTTGCTTCGGTATGAACAAAGTAACAGCCTTTTATTCAAATGAGTGTTTATTGCAGCAAATTTTTGCACCAAACATCCTTCTGTCTTAGTGTGAACAGGCCTTCTTGCATAGATTACCAAGAAACTAATGTTAAAAGTGAAAGTTTTATATTTATAGACTAAAAACTAAATATATTTATAGACTAAAGACATTTTTAACCATTTTTTTTTATCACTAGACTTTTTAAAAAAAATTTTTTACCAAGGTTGTAGTTGTGCTGACACAAGACATTCATTCAACTGTGTCACTCAGACATCAACCAAAAAGAGTGAACATAGGGGAGACGTTAGTCACTTTTATTGATTTTGACACTTGAGAATATCCGTTTATTTTTTCATTCATCTATGCATCCTTCTGGAAAGGAAGGCTGCCTATTGTGTTCGATGAATACCTGTCACCCTTTTCACTGGGCTGCTGTGGGCTGTTCCACAAACACACATACAAAAGCCTGTGTGACCAGGAGGAATAATGCATGCCTTTTAAAGGAGCTCACCCTTATCACTCTCTTCCATACAGTGAGAGAGAGAGAGAGTGAGAGAGAGAGTGAGGGAGGAAGGGAGGAAGACGTTGCTCTTTATTTTTGGAGGGGAACCAAATGTAAGCATCAATAATGTACAAGCACAAGTGAGTGTCCCAAATACAGAAAGAAGGTAGCTGAAGGCTTTTTGACTCCAATAGACCTGTAACTGTATCCTGAGGAGGATCAATAAAGGAGGAACAATAAAATTGGTTAATTATAATTAATGTAATAAACTGTATGAATTTAATTATTTTTAAGTGGTGGACAATAACATTGGTGAAAAAAGTCTGTACACTTTATAGGATGATGACCTGAGCCATACTGTATGTATATGAATATAGAGACTTGTAAGGTGCAACCAGAACACTCAGAACACCTAAAGGAAAAGTAAAGATTTATTTGTGGAACCATTTTTCTCATCTCCATAGACTAGGTCTCCATATATGGGAAGGCATCTGTGCCTTTTCCCAGATCTTGCTTTATTTCTCTGTGGAATTCGACAGCGTAGACCTGCACTGGGGGCACATGCTCACAGAGATAAGGCATTAGAGCGTGATCAATCATACTGCTCTTTATCACCATCAAATCTGTGACACAAAGAAACAAACAAAAGCAGGTTATATATGGCTAGAAAAACACTGCACACATATAGCTACAAGCCCATTTGTCTGCAAGAAAAAAGTAAAACAAAGTGGCTGTTGTCTGTGTTAGCGGCGCCTGAGTATCGACCAAATCTTTACAAGAGCCTTTTATTGGCAAGACCAGTTAATCTCCCAAAGAAGATCAATAGTTTTTAACCGAGGTCGTCATCACACGCAGAGATGGCCAGCACTCAAAGCTCTGTTTGTCTCTCGCAATCTACAGTACCTTTGGCCGTAGGAAGGAAACACTCCATCAGTCTGAGCCGTGAGAATGAAGCCTGTCTGATACTTATAAATGTCAAAAGTGTCCGGGAGACATTTAAATATCTAATTTTGCCAGTTCATGTTAAGATTCATTGGTAATTAATTATTCAACAGTTCTTGAATTCGATTGGCTTGTCTGTGTTCGCGTTGCAGACTGACTGTAGGGGATTTAGTGACTCTTTATGGAGGTTACATAGAGTAGGTGGCGACAAGTAAGTAAATAAGCCTTTATTAAGAAGTCATTGAATCATTCATTCAACCGAATTATTTAAAACACTGATTCACCCAGGAACAAAACCTGGGCTTTTTCCCCAAATCGCATACACTCTAAGTTGGTACTTATTTTGAAAAAAGTACTTCCTTCACAACCATTAAAATGTATGATCTATATAGTACGAATGTGTGTAATATGAATGTAATCTGCATTTATATTTTGTAGGGAAGTATGCATATTTGGATGCAGCCTAGTTGAGTCACTGAATCATTCATTCAATCGATTTGTTCAAAAACAGTAATTTATTCAGGAACTAAATGTGCAGCGGCAATTCTGCTTTGACTTGGTTTGGAACTATTTTCATTTCATTGATTTTTCATTGCAAAAATGTACACAAAGTAACTGGCAACATTATGTCTGAAATTTAAATTACTCAATGTTATTCTTGAACTGTTATGTAAAAACAAATAAGGTAGTGGTAAAAAATGCACCTTGTGTCTCGTGACTTAACATATCATACACTAATCTCAATGTGCTTTTACTGTATGCACCGAAGAGCCATAAAAAAGGAGCATTACTGTAATCTATTGTGCTGTGCACAGAGAAGCTATCAGGGACATAATGGTTTCATGAATGCAATTGTTTATACACTTAGTAAACTATTAGGAGGTCTTTATGTATGCTGATGTAAGTATATTCCTATGCAGAGCGCTGTAGATGCAGTACTTTGCCTTACAATATCATAGTCTGATTTATGTGGTGTTTGTGTGTTTGCATATGTTTGTGTATTTGCACACAGGCCTAATAAAGAGAACACAGGGGAAGTGAGTGAGTCTGGTGCATCAGTAGTGAAACATGCCCTCAACCCAGAAAAACCCTTCATGCAGGTGCACTATCTGAAGGTAGGTCTGAATACTCAAAGCGCAGAGTCCTCTGGGACATCTGGAAGATTCGGGTTGTGTAGATTTGCTCTTTTCTCTCAGGGCTACTTCCTCTTGAAGTTTCTGGCTGATCAGGTTGGCGAAGAGAAGTTCCTGGACTTCTTCAAAGTGTTTGTGGGAAAATTCCATGGGCAGCTCATTCTGTCTCAGGTGAGCTTGTCCTGCACGAGAGCTCTCTGTTCATTTAGCCAGAATGCAAATGTTGCTTTTGGATGGCATCTGCGTATTTTGGCCAGTGTTTCAATCTCACCGTCATTCCATCAGCTTGTGTCAGTGAAAGAATGCACCAGTTCCCCTAAAGGTGTGATACTTAACTCGATTTGAGACAGAGATTTTTGACACATAGTTGCATTCAGCGTCCAATATTAACACTTATCTAGCACCAAATGAGAGTTAAAATTGCTTTTGGTATATATAGAAAACAGTTAATAGCTTTTTAGTGGTAACTTCATTAGGAATTGCAAAATAATACATGGAATAAATCAGACCACTCCACGTGGCTACACTTATGTGGAATATTCCTCACGTTAGGTGACCAAAATATCACAAATCATGTTTATATATCATCATCTTCAGATATAGGTGCCATTTTATAGAGAGACAATGAGCTAACTAATCTAATAATCAAAAAAGTGTATATTTTAATACAAATAATTAAAAACAACTTTTTTTGTGGTAGTACATTTTCTTAATTTGCTTGCCGTAGAGTGCATCAGTGGCTGTCCCTGGTTCCTGAAGTATTTTTCCCATTCATTTTTTGCTAAGAATTTTAAAAACCAACCGAACCAAACTAATTACCTACAAGTGAACCTACATACTCTTATTTGAAGCAAAATAGTATTTAAAAATCTGATGAAAGACAAAGGTACAAGACTGGGTACTTCACAGCTTTGAAGTGAAAGATCTACAATCCCATGAAGTACTGCAAATGACATAATCAAAATAAAATGATGAATGAATATAAAACTATTGATATAAAGATGAAGAATATACAAAGTAGTTTGAAAGTGCAGAGCAACTGAAGGTATCACAGTATATCTGTCATTAAAGGGTTATAAGTTATTGTTAATAATCAATTCCCTTATGACTTATGGGGAAAATTAATGGAATTTTTCCTTCCCAAACCCGACAGTTGCACTCTATAGTCAGGTATGGCCAAAAGTTCATTGTGGAACTTCTTTGAGACTAATGTAGAAATACAATATGACATTAATATTTCAGTATTTTTAAACACTGTGGGCTCTGTTTGAAGCTTTGATTTTCACATACTGCTTTCCATTTAAACAGTATTCTGTCTCTTGTAGGATTTCCTGCAGACACTCTTGGACACATTTCCAGGAATGAGCAGGTATGATGGAATGGTATTAACACTGGCTGTCCAAAACACATGCTCTTTAGTAGCTCACTGAACTCCTCAGCTGCTCTGCCATTATTATTAGTGTGGGGACTGTAGAGTTGGAGGTATTTAGCTAAACCAAACTCTGCAGGAATCTTTCTTCTCCAGCTCTACCTCAAAAAGTTTTTCCACTGGTTCTTTTGCCCAAACTCACCCATCATTTTATCAAATATTTATTTTCCTTTTTCACTGTCTCATCATTTACGCGTTGACATAATGTTGTCATTAAAACTGCCCAAAGATGTATTATTTAGAAGAAATATGAAGAGGCTTCTTTGCCCTCAATAATATTTTTGTGCTTTATGGCCAGTGGGAAGCCTAGAGTAGGTCTGATATGGGTCTTTTTCATGGTGAATGATAGAAATGCAGTATCCAAACTGCTGTCGGTTTCTATAGCTGCTTTTCAGCATGATTTTAAACTGAGCATATTAACTGCAATGCCAGCAGAAAACACAAAATGCACCCCTCGGTAAGTTATTAATATAGTCAATAAAGTTATAGTTAGTATAGTCAATAATACAGGGGAAAAAACACTCACCGCTCTTGATCAATTCTGTTTGCTTTAAGCTGGATTTAACAATTGATAAATAAGTGGAGTAAGTACCATTTTTTATTTAATTAGTTATTTATATGAATATTAACTATTATTTTTGCAATTTAACTTAAATTAAATTTGATATTAATATTTAACTTTAATAAGGGCTTTGCCTCGCATTTTTTAGGTTTTATTGTTGTATCGACTGTTGTGAAATTTCAATATTCAGAAATTTAGTATCTTGGCAAACTGTAAAACAATCAGCTCTCTTCATTCATTCTTTCTCTCCACTACCTACAATGTTCACTTTTTTCCTTTTTTATCTCTGCTCTCCTGTTTCATCCGTCGCTCTTTTGGTTTCGTGTAGTCTCCATTTGCTCATTAAGGCCTAGCCACTGGCTGATGATTGATTGAATTACATTAAACCGAAAGGTAAGGGCGTTCAATATTTGTGTCTGCTTCTCAGAAGTGTAAACATTAATGGCGGCACAACGCTGGAACAGCAGATTGATGTGGTGAAACAATCACAGATGGGCCTCCTTGTGTCAGATCAAAGACTAATCAATGCTTCCATAGCAAACTGTTCCTCCTACACCACCTCCCAGTTAAGGAAGTCCATGGCAGCTTCTGTTAATGTGTACCTGATTTACCCTGATATCTGTGCTTTACCTTGTTCCTTTTTTTCTTTGGAAATTAGCAAAGTTTTCTTTTTCTGGACTAAAATACGGACAGTGAAATCCCATAACCTTGTATTAAAGAGTAACCTGAGCCATGTACTTTACAGACCAGAATATAGTATAAGCTTGGGGGTGGGCTCAGGCCAGTAAACAACCACCCAAACACCCTAGCAACCAAACACAAACATAGCAGCATGCTGGAAACCACCCACAACACCTTTATGGAGGAGAAGTTTGCATGAGCAGTGTAATACTAGTTCAGAATTTCCTTCAAAAATTACCAAGATTTGACTATAGTTACAATAAATTTGGTGGAAAAAAATACTCAGAGATGGCTAGTAAATTTAACAAATAATTACATTTATATTTACATTTAGTCATTTAGCAGACGCTTTTATCCAAAGCGACTTACAAATGAGGACAATGGAAGCAATCAAATTCAACAAAATAGCAATGATATGCAAGTGCTATAACAAGTCTCAGTTAGCTTAACGCAGTACACGTAGCAAGGTTTTTTTTTTAATTACAGTATATAATAAATAAAAAGAAAACAAATTTGTAAAGGTTTGATAGAACTGACTGGAAGACCTGCCAAGAGAGCATTGCAGTGGTACAGCCTGGACAGAACAAGAGCTTGAACAAGGTGTTGTGAAGTATGTTCCGAAAGAAAGGGCCTGATCTTCTTGATGTTGAACAAAGCAAATCTGCAGGACCGGGCAGTTTTAGCATGTGGTCTGAGAAAGTCAGCTGATCATCACTCATAACTCCAAGGTTTCTGGCTGTTTTTAAAGGAGTTATGGTTGATGTGCCTAACTGGATGGTGAAATTGTGATGAAACGATGGGTTTGCTGGAACCACAAGTTTAAGGTCATCCAACAAGAAATGTCTGTTAGACAAGCTGAGATGCAAGCAGCTATCGTCGGATTATCAGGATGGAATGAGAGGTAGAGTTGAGTGTCATCAGCATAGCAGTGATATGAAAAGCAATGTTTCTGAATGACAGAACCTAGTGATGCCATGTAGACAGAGGAGAGAAGGGGTCCAAGAACTGAGCCCTGAGGCAGCCCAGTAGTTAGATGTTGCGACTTGGACACCTCACCTCGCCAAGATACCTTGAAGGACCTATCTGAGAGGTAAGATTCAAACCACTGGAGTGCGGTTCCTGAGATGCCCTTTGCTAATAGGGTTGACAGGAGGATCTGGTGGTTAACCGTGTCAAAAGCAGCGGACAGATCTAGCAAGATAAGTATTGAAGATTTGGAATTCGCTCTTGCTAGTCTTAGGAGCCTGTCTAAATGCTGAGGGAAAAACACCAGTGTGAAGGGATGTGTTAATGATGTGAGTGAATTACAAAGAAAGTGCAAGTAACGCATTGAATAAAAAAGACTGAAATAGTATTTTCTTGTAAAACATACTACAAGAATATCTAGTAATCTTTGTTTTGTTTATAACTTTGTGAAATAATTTTTACAGTATAGAGTTGCTGAATATCTACATTTTTATTTTAACTATGGCAGATTTAGTTATATTGATCTGACCATAGGAATGAGAAACTAACCTTGTACACATTTTTTTTTTTTACTATACTATGAACTGTTTTCTATGGAAGCCCATTTCCGCCACGTAAGAAAAAAATTCATGCCTTAAAAAGTCAAAATTATGACATACTTAAGTCATAATTACGAGATAAAAAGTCAAAATTATGATTAAGTCGAAATTATGACTTTAAAAGTCAAAATTATGACTTTAAAAAGTCGAAATTGACTTAATGACTTTATAAACACATTGGTTATAAATGGGACATTCTGAAACGAGTTAATTTGGCTTAAAACAGTTTGGAGGACCAAGTTCAACACAGACTTTATTAATAAAGCGTATACCATAAACAGACAAGCAGAATATAGCCCAGAATATGAACGCAACGTGCTGAGTTGCACGCTAAGCGTTTTCTTGGGGTAGAACGTGAAATAAATCAATAAATATATATGTTTATATATATTATATATACACACTTTATGTATGTATATATATATAT
>NW_015660140.1:354400-356046 GCF_001515625.1 Sinocyclocheilus rhinocerous | reverse complement strand
ATATATATATATATATATATATACAGTATAAAACATATATTAATTTGTCACCACCTACTGGCATAAAGATGTAATCAGCAAAAATGGTCACTTGATGTGTGAGTGAATTAATCAGAACAAATCTTTTTAATGAACAAGTTCAAGAGAAGTCAGTGGGAAAACGCTTACGTGGCTTTGTGGAAGGAGACGTGATATAAAAAAAACACATTTATTATTCAGTTTATTAAAAATATAAACTATGTGTACAGGCGAGCGGATGATCCCGGAATATGAACGCAACATGCTGAATTTATGCGCTTTCCTCCCTTAGAAAACTGTTATAAATAATTAACGCTTAACGTGAGACTTTGCGTGTGATGAGTTCATATTCTCTCTCACACACACACACACACACACACACACACACACAATACCACGACTGAGGTGAGACCCTTGAGCAAGGCACCGAACCCCCAACTACTCCCCGGGCGCCGCAGCATTGGCTGCCCACTGCTTCGGGTGTGTGTTCACTGCTGTGTCTGTGCACTTGGATGGGTTAAATGCAGTCAGAGCACAAATTCCGAGTATGGGACACCATACTTGGCCACACGTCACTTTCACTTTCATATATGAAGAGTTCAGATGCAAAAGCCGTTTGAAATTTTCTTTAGCATTTTTATCAGGCTCCTTTATTATACCAGGTTCAGTTATTTCACTTTAATGGCAATGAAAAGAACCTAATCGTCATTAAAGGGAAATTACTGAACCTACACATAGGAGCCTGATAAAAATGCTAATCTTAGAAGAATATTTCAAACGGCACTTAGAGGCTTTTGCATCTGAACTCTTCTCTCACACACACACACACACACACACACACATATATATATATTTATTTATTTCACGTTCTTCCCCAAGAAAATGCTTAATGTGCAACTCTGTGTGTTGCGTTCATATTCTGGGCTATATTCTGCTTGTCTGTAAATGGTATATGCTTTATTGATAAGGTGTGTATTGAACTTGTCAAACTGCCAAATTAACTCGTTTCAGAATGTCCCGTTTATCATTATAGACCCCTATCCTGTGACCAATGTGTTTATAAAGTCATTAAAGTCCCCCTGTAACATAAAAATCAAGTTTTTTATGTTGTTTATTTGTCTATGTGGTGTTTTTAATATGCTTTTAGAAAAACCATCTGCCAATCCATTAATCAACACTATTGCTGAGTATTTTCTCCTTAAAACTGTAGTTTCCCAATGGCAGTCCCAGAAATGCAGTTTGAAACAGCCCTCGGTTTGCTACGTCACAATCCAATAACCAATCACGTCAAGGGATCGATTCCTATCACTAACATGCAAAATATACCAATACCAGCACAAAACCAAAAATAAATTGGAGCAAAAAGCCTATGAAGCCGTGGTTTAATGTGAATTTAGAACCGCTAACTTGCATTATAACCTGTGGCAACAGTGTAAAAGTAGTCCGGAGTCAGAGCCACCTCTCCCGCATCAGCGTCTGCACTTCACACGCGTATGCTTGCGGGCGCAAATTAAGAATCACAAATGGCTGCTTTCGAGTCTTCAAGGCATTTTAGGACACAACATCGTCAAGTAAGTAACTTTAACGAATGTTACAGTATTCACTGTAGTTGTCCGCTAGTAAAAACA
>NW_015660140.1:346885-353899 GCF_001515625.1 Sinocyclocheilus rhinocerous | reverse complement strand
CTTGCCTCAACACACCTGACTGGAAGTTTCTATGCCTAGTAAGAGCTTGATTAGCTGGTTCAGGTGTGTTTAATTAGGGTTGGAGCTAAACTCTGCAGGACACCGGCCCTCCAGGACCGAGTTTGGACAGCCCTGTTTTAAGGGATAAAATATTTAACCACAGGGGGACTTTAAGTCAATTTCGACTTGTAAAGTCATAATTTCGACTTTTTAAGTCATAATTTCAATTTAGCAAGTCATAATTTTTTTTTAAGGCATTCATTTTTTTCTTATGTGGCGGAAATGGGCTTCCATAGTTTTCCTGAGGGTTTATTTGTGACAGATCCCTTACAAAAAATTACCATGGTAATCACAGTTTCCTCCAAAATACCACCTATTACTATAGTTATTTTTACGTTAACATTTACAACTTGAAGGGCATCACATATTTATGTATTATGATTTTACCATAGTAATTTGCATCTAAGGTTTTATGCCAGAAACTATGGTTACCATTGTGAATTTTTAAAGGGGTATTGAGTAATCAATGGAGCTTTGATGCTGCATGCTTTCAAAAGCTGTTCTTCCATTTAAAGTGAGTTAGAAAGTATTAATTGGACATATATAATAGCGTGACTAATCATAACCGAACAGTTTTTACATTCTTACAGTCTTTACAGGTTCTTTTGATTAGCATTTATGCTTCATTAAATCAATCTCAGCATGCATTTGAGTATTTGCTTGTAGAATGAGCCTTGCTTTTATTCCGCAACAACACGACAGCGCTGTTATTTAGTAATCACAGTCCAGTGAGCTTAGTGATTTGCTCTGACACTCAGGGCTTTTCCCTCTTCGATGCTGAGATGGAAATTTCCATCCTTTCCTTTGTCATCACAAAAATGTGCTCAACTGTTGTGTCAAAGGGCCACAAGTGTTGGAGACACACTGTTCCTGTCTGAGACAGTCCATTAGTTGATTATATGTGCTTTGTGTTTGTGTGTGTGTGTGCATGCGTGTGTCTGCACTCTTGCACGTTAACAAGATTGATTTGGAGTGAGTGGTGAATGACTTCAATTACAGCTGGAGAAAAAAATACTTTGAGAGGAGAAAAGAAAAGCAAATCTGCACTCTATTGTCACAAGGATTATGCACCATTCAGAGTTGAATTGAAAATTGCGATTCAAATCCAGTTGAATTTCGAATGAGGCATCAAACAGGATTTTAATTGGTATTTCAGTTTAACCTCTGTTTTTTGTTCAAAATTATTTAGGAACAGTAATAGATTAATGACAAGAGTGGACCTCAAAAATCAATATCATAACAGGAGTTCTGACCATAGTCACAAAATTCTTGTTTTCGTTGCCTTTTTTCCTATCATGTTTTAGTAATCATAATAAATTATATGTCAATTGAAAGCTTAAAACCTCAAAATTCATCCTGTGATAACCATTTTAAAATCGGACATTGCATTACCATGGAAATGGTACTTCACAATCATATTATAAAATGTATTTGTTCATTAATTTTGACAATTTAAGTGTGGATGCACTTTCATGTCTATATTTAAAAATGGGGGTGAGAGTTAAGGGGTTAAAAAAGTCATTATATTGAAATGAAATTTAAAGAAATTCATATTACTGCTTCAGGGGTAGTTTTAATGATAGTAAATAATAGCAATGACAACTTCTTTAGATTTTATATAATTTATTATATATTACTTATTTTTTTTAATGAATTTTACACCCCAGAATGCTATAATTTAATCAACATTTTATCATTTTGATGACAATATATATATTTTTAGACAATCATCTGGACATTTTTTGCCATTGTGTGGCAGGAAAGTAAAAATGTATTTTGATGCTTAAGTTTGGGGAATTATATCTAATTATTCCTATTTATTCTGGTAAAAATAAGGTAATAGATCAATAGATAACAAATCTATTAACAAATCAATATTAATTTAATTTAGTTAAGGTAATGAAATTATTTGTGTTTTGTTTCAAACCGTATGTTGTATTTTTGAATTGCAATTTAGTAATTCCTTTTCCTGTCATTCCAGTTTAACATCCTGTGGCATGTGGCCAGTTTAATTCAAGTGCCAACTCATGAATTGAAAGGGTGCCAAATTCAACATTTTGAACTTTGCCCAACCCAGATACTTACACACATTGCATGTAGATTTCTTGTTAAGGTTGCTTTTAATTCGAAGGATTTTCATGATTTAAAGCACATGAAAGGAAAGCCAAAGTCCTTGATCTCTTTCAATAATTACTGAATGTATCACTTTTCTCTTTCAGTCGAGGCATCACACTTGAAACCATCTTTTCAGACTGGTTAGATACACCTGAAATGCCAGAGGTAAGAAGAAGAAAGCCAAGATCTATTTTGAGATGTTTGCTTATTCAAGCCAGATTAAATACTCTATGATTATGCAAAATGAATAAAAGCAGGCTTGTTACACAACATGTAAAAGATGTATTGGTGCTACCTCTCATGCCTGTCACCCAGAATGTAAAACCGGTTTTAATCCATTTCCTCTTGAGCAATAGAACATAGAGCACATGCATATATCTCTGCCGGACTGACACATGGCATGAATGAAGCAGCTTCCCTCCTGCTTTAAGATCCATTTAAACTCTCCAGCATTTCTAAACTGGTCTCTTAAACAATCGATGACTAATATGAAACCATAAGTCCGTGTTTTTTTCCATTTAATGTAAGATTTAGTAATCATTTTACAGTTTGAAAGGTGATTTGCTTGTGAAGATATCATGTTTCCAGCGAATACTGTGGAGGCTGTGTGTGTGGAATCTAATCTGTTGAATGAAGATTGGAAGATCTTTTTTACGTTAAGAATTGTGTGTTTTATAATAACCAGCAAAGACCACAAAAGCCTTTCCGTTCATCTATCCTGAGTCTAAGTCTCAAAAAATGCGTTCGAACATTCGTCTCTCTCCCTTCCAGCATAATTTGTCTGGTTTGTGCTTGATTTACACTCATTCGCCAACTAGACTGACGTGCGGTGCCATTTTCATTGACGCCGCCATTGGATCTAATGACACGTGGCTGCCAAAATCAGCACTGGAACAGTTTTACTTTTGGATAAAATCCTTGTTTTTTCCCCCGTTTGAAGCCATCGATTTGACTTTAAAAATATGTTCTTCTCAAACGTTCCTCTAAATAAATAATGGCAGGAAATAGTCGAACCCCACAATAAACAATCACAGCCACATATACACACACACATACAAAAGGGAGGGATGAGATGGGAACTGAGCTTTTTTTTTCATTGTGCTATTTTTAAGACGGCAAACATTTGAGCGAGCATAATAAGTCGCTATATCTGCACTTTGAGGTGGGTTTGAGGCTGGGACAATCTGAATCTCATGACCTCCCTTGACTCTGCTCGCTGTGGGTTGATGCTGAAAGGATATGCTCAGAGCAGCCTACCAAATCCCAATCCTGACGTGTACCTTTTGTAGAGAAAAGCAAAGCAGCTTTTAGGTCATTAGCTGGGGTGCGGCTGTATGGCAATAGCTGTGGTTCAAGACATTTGGATTCTCAGAGGCAAATTTAAGCTGTTTTTTGACAACTAGAGCTCTGTTCCAAAACCTATAGCAGGCATCCTGTTGCCTACATAGGATGGCTTCTTCTAAGGCAGCATCCTAGATCTCATTGGACAGATATGGAAAGTACATAGCAGCTTACAAGTACTCCACTCAGAAGACTTGACTTGCAATTGATTTCAATAGAGTTTGATGTTAGCAAGTTGCTAAGCTAACAGCGTAATTCTCTAGAACGAAAAAACAAAAATGAAGCTGAATTCTTGTTTTTCGTTTTCAAATTTTTCTACTTTTAATATTAAATCAAATTATTTAACTAATATACTGATTTATTTTAATAATATTTTTGAATATTGAATGAAATATTTTATTTAAAAATGTATAATCAATATCTCTCCCATTTTTTTCACCATTTTGGATTTGTTTTACATATAGAGTTTGGAGTTTATTACATTAGATTTTGGTTTTGCCTTCTTCGTGAAGGATACATGCAGTGCTGTTTTAGAATTTCTCAAAAACAAGGTACCTTATGTTGTTCCATACCTGTTTGGCTTTCTTCCAAAACAAAATTGGACCCCCTTGACTTTCATTGAACAAACAATAAAACATCTTTCAAAATATCTTCTTTTGTGTTGTACAAAAAAACATGTACAAATTTGGTACGACATGAGGGTGAGTAAATGACTGTGTGTGAACTCAATTTCTCTTTAAGAGACTGTATAAGTTGTCTACCTTCGTATCCATCTGCATGTTGGTACTGTTGTCTTAATATACTGCCTCTGTAAGTAGGGGTGGGGGAAAAAATCGATACAGCATAGTATCGCGATATTTTCCACGGCAATACTGTATCGATACACGGACACCAAGTATCGATCTTTTATTATATGATATTTGGTAGAATAACAAAATCTAATTCTTTAGTCCACTAGATGGTGTTGAGTTTTTTTCTCAAATCCTTTAATGCACGGCAAGCCGTTGATTATCCCGCTTATTCCATGGTCATTTGCCAGTATTGACAACTTAAAGCTGTTTATGATGTTAGCAGCACAATATTTAACCGGAAGGGTAAAAATGACGCTTATTTTTCATCATTTACGGCTCGTTAGCTCTAGCTTTCTGCCCGCTTCAAATCAGATACAGAGATTAAATAGTGCGGTAAGACCACATTTATTTTAATGAATTATAGCATTTATTTTAATGAATTATCTTGATCGAGAGAGAGATGACAGTTTGTGTGTGTGAATTACCTGCATCTGTGCATCTCTCTCTACAAACTATGAAGCTGTTTAGTTAACGTTACTTCGATTTTTACCTTGTTGCTGACTGAGGAAGATAATGAAGCGATCTAATATCTGTTATTTTATTAATAAAAGTCGCGGGGCAGCACCGACAATAAGTTTCTGTGTGTGCGCAGTGCGATCTGCAATCTCCGACATCTCTCCCTCTCACTGTGTTTATGTGCGAGTGGTGTGTGTGTGTGCGTGTGTGGGTGTGTGTGTGTGTTGCATCAATTACAGCAGTGCATTAATATGGAACGGAGATTAAACTGGCTTGGAACTACATGGAATGAATGAAAGTAAAATACTAAGAGCACAGCAGTGCATAGTATACCTGTTGTAGCACATTGTTTACTTTAAGAGTACATGTTATGTTTAATTTAAATGTAACATTTTTATTTTAATGTAAGACTGTTTTATTTATTTTAAATTTAACAGTAATTTACTTTCAAATGCCCCAATTGCTGAAGGGTCTGCACAACTTTTTTGTACAAGTTCAAGTTGCATTGTTCAAAATACCTGTAGTAGCACAGCAGTGCATACCTGTTTACATTTTAATTAAGGTTGACTAGACTAGACTGTAACATAAATGTTTTTGAACATTTATGACGTTTTCATGAAAGTGTTGGTCAGTGTGTCCGTTTGACAATCCCATTTTGCACTGCAACAATAAAATTGAAGTGAGATAAATAAACTGAGAAATGTTTCTTTTTAGTTAAAACAGATGTTGCCAATGTTTTCGTTTGGGGACATAATTTGAAGTTGGAAAAAGGTAATAAATTGCAATATATCGCAGAATATCGCAATATATTTCAAATCGCAATAATATTGTATTGTGACAAGTATCGTGATAATATCATATTGTGGGGCCTCTGGTGATTCCCACCCCTAATTTCAGCCAATTAGTAATGAACTACAGGGGTGAAATCTCATTCATACATGAGCAGCAACATTCTGAGGTAGTGGGAGAAGTTGTATAATAGGACAAAGAAAAAAACTATTTTGAGGTAAGAAAGTGATTTCATGTCTGGTTTATAGTTTAATTTGCAGTCATTTTAAATGACAGAACTTGGAAAAGTGGGAACAACTATTTATTGTTATTTATGTATATGTTAATGGGGGACACAAAAAACATGCATTAGAGAATGATCCATCTAAGAAAGCATAATTTAAGAAATTTATAAGAAAGGATAGTATTATAATTTCTATAATATAATTTCAAAAGACATTTAGGCCCGCTTCAAATCAGATACAGAGATTAAATAGTGCGGTAAGACCACATTTATTTTAATGAATTATAGCATTTATTTTAATGAATTATCTTGATCGAGAGAGAGATGACAGTTTGTGTGTGTGAATTACCTGCATCTGTGCATCTCTCTCTACAAACTATGAAGCTGTTTAGTTAACGTTACTTCGATTTTTACCTTGTTGCTGACTGAGGAAGATAATGAAGCGATCTAATATCTGTTATTTTATTAATAAAAGTCGCGGGGCAGCACCGACAATAAGTTTCTGTGTGTGCGCAGCGAAATCTGCGATCTCCAACCTCTCTCCCTCTCACTGTGTTTATGTGCGAGTGGTGTGTGTGTGTGCGTGTGTGGGTGTGTGTGTGTGTTGCATCAATTACAGCAGTGCATTAATATGGAACGGAGATTAAACTGGCTTGGAACTACATGGAATGAATGAAAGTAAAATACTAAGAGCACAGCAGTGCATAGTATACCTGTTGTAGCACATTGTTTACTTTAAGAGTACATGTTATGTTTAATTTAAATGTAACATGGTGTAATGAAATGTGTTTATGCGGTTTAAGGTTCAAAAAACACATTTTTACAAAGCTCATCGGTCTGAAAAGCGAGGTGTGCTCTGATTGGCCAGCTATCCAGTGCGTTGTGATTGGCCGAATGCCTCAAGCGTGTGACGGAAATGTTACGCCCCTTACCATACTGTGATGCCGTCTCCCAGCAGGATGAGACAAAACCAATAAAACCCATTACAAATGAGGCATTTGTTGCATGCAGTGGGGACATAATTACTGATTATGACTTATACAGTCTTTTTACGCGTTGCGTTGCATATCGCGCTGCGTAAACCTAAAACCATGTCTGCATTTGTGATCGGAGAAACAACAAACAACAAGCGCTACTCTACACTGCTCAAAACGGGCGTTTGAATCATCAGTGGCAAAT
>NW_015660140.1:333154-345823 GCF_001515625.1 Sinocyclocheilus rhinocerous | reverse complement strand
CCACTGATTTCTAGTCGTGTCCTCTTTTGGAAGGCCAAACAAAGTAGTTTCGCTTTCACAACGAAAAACACAGCGACTCCACAACATGGCAGCGACGGCAACAGCAAGAATTAAAATTACGCCTTCGAAGTTCAAGTTGCATTGTTCAAAATACCTGTAGTAGCACAGCAGTGCGTACCTGTTTACATTTAATTAAGGTCGACTAGATTAGACTGTAATACAAATAGTTGAGTTTGCCTGGTGCATACAACATTTATGACAGGTTTTCATGAAAGTGTTGGTCAGTTTGTCTGCTTGACTATATATTTTGCACAGCAACAATAAAATTGAAGTGAGATAAACAAACTGAGAAATGTTTTTTTTTTTTAGTTAAAACAGATGTTGCCAAAGTTTTTGTTTGGGGACATAATTTGAAGTTGGAAAAAGTTAATAAATTGCAATATATAACAGAATATCGCAATATATATTTAAAATCGCAATAATATTGTAACGTGATAATATCGTATCGTGGGGCCTCTGGTGATTCCCACCGCTATCTGTAAGCTTGCTAGGTTTTGGAACACAGCATAGGTGGCATTCACTTAAATGTCAAATCCACTGCCACCTTAGCGATCAGGTGCAAGTTCATGTCCAGTTATTTTAGCACTCAAAAGAGGAACTAAGTGTGTGTGTGTGTTTGAGGGATGGGTTTGAGAGTGTGCATTTTTGTCCACATTTTACTTTGTGTGTGTGTGTGTGTGTGTGTGTGTGTGTGTGTGTGTAAGCTTAAGTACAACTAGAACACAAAATATAGTGCTGGGCAGCTTCCTTTCTTAAGAAAAAGATACAAATCTTTTTGAAAAAAAAAATGTCTATGAGTGACAAACTCGCTGGCAAAAGAGTAGCAATGAGCAACAGCTAATGAAATCCCATGTCTCCCCAAATGCTGTTTAAACTTTTTTTTTTCTCCAATCAGTGTAAAAAATCATCTGCGAGCCATTCCTTTGTTTTATTTGTAGACATGCTGTCTAGAATCAGCTCTAGTGTTATTTTGTATGTAAAATTTTGCTAGAACTTAGAAATTTGGAATCATAATTTCAGTCAGTAATGGGAATATTCTAATTTAATGTGTAGTAATTTATGCACAATCAGTAGTTTCCATTTAGTTGTGTAAAGAATGCCTAAACACAACTGAAAATAATAAGCTCAGCCTATAGTTATTATGATGAACGATTACAAAGACGAATATGATTTGATCATCAATGAATCATATCAAGCACAAGACCAGGAATGTGTGTTAGGAAAGTGGGAAGGATCTGATCATTTACCAGATGATAAAGTATAAAAACCCATTTCGATTTCAGACAGAGAGCTGTGAGAGCAGTTAGCACGTCTGTCATCGTAAAAAGCAGCTGTCGCTGTTGTGCCGCCAACACAAGGGCAACATCCCACTGTTAACTGTTCAACACCAATTTAGTTCTGAGCGCGCCGTGTTTAGGAGTTCATACAGACGTACTAATACAGAAATACTACATTTACCGTATATACAATCAGCATGTGTGAGATGGGAGTTTGCGAGTGTGTTTGTGTGCGTATTTTACGAGTTTGGCAGTAAGAGGGGGCTGATTGCAGTGTCTTGCAGGCGCACAAAGACCTGGCTGTGCCGGGAATGAACCAGGCAATCTGGGCCGTAAAACTGCTATGTGTGGTATCCAAGTTAACAATGGCAGTTTGCAGCCCGAGAGTCAAATTCTGCTCTGCCCACTCTCCTTTCCCGAAAGTGCACAAGAGTCAAAAAACACACATACATAGACACACAGACTTTCTTTCTCTTCTCCCTGGGGTAACAAAAATACATGTATTTAACTCTTAAAGCGGCTGTTGAGTTGTGCTACTTCTCTAAGCAATCTGAATTATAATTTTCGCTTGGCAGACAATAAAACGGATGGAAAAATTCATAAACTTGCATTTAAAGAGAATCCCGAGCCATATTTTTGGAACCAGAATGTCTTGGCCGTTAATCAAACTGCATGGGAAAATCTGTTTTGTTTTGTTTTGTTTTGTTTTGTTGTGTTGTGTTGTGTTGTGTTGTGTTCTGTTTTTTTGACTGACATTTCATAGTTATTTGTCGCCAGATTGGATTTTTTTCTTTGTTTGTTTACTGAAATAAAGATAAAACCAATTATAATTTTGATTAATTATCCGTATAAAATAATTTGTTTACATTTTTTATAGAATATTTAAAATTCTGAGATTTTATAACATTTATTTTATACTAATGCCAGTATTTAAATTATATAATTTTCACACTAACTTTGGAAGCAAAAAAAAGAAAAAAAAGAAAGAAATAGAAAATACAGCACACACACATACAAAATTAAATAAAAAATAAAACTAACCATCATAGAGATAAAACTACCACAAAATTTACTTAAAGAAAAACTGAATAAAACAGAAATAAAACTAAATCAAAACTATGATGACCCTCCTTCAAATTACAAAACTACTATGCTTTATACCGAGTTCACACTGCACGATTTTAGCCCGATTTTTCACTCGCCAACAGGTTTTGCGAAATCGCAGACAAATGCCCGACATCGGAGGCAAATCGGTGCTCATTCACGCGAGTGACAATCACGCAGTGTGAATGATCAAAGACGCAATCTGAGAGAATCACCGACACGTCGCCGACTCTCTCTCTCTCTCTCTCTCCACTCAACATTCTGCTGATCTCTTCCTCTTGTTCAGTGGCTGAGGGACGCCTGCTCAGAATGGTTGCGGACTCCAGTGGTGCAAGAAGTCAAGGGAGAGGTAAAGCACTTTTTTAACTCTTAAAGCTCCCATTGAGCACCTGTTTATATCTTACTTCCTTTGCGGATTGATAGTTATTTACTGTATTACCTGTAGCACTTCATATGCTTCATTCATAACTTTTACAACAATTGTGGATCTTCTGTTTTGAGGGCATGTTTGCGGTTTGAACCGTTTTTATTGTGTAATTGTGGGTAGTATTTGCTGTTTCTTGTACCTGGAGCATCGCTCAGTGGCTAAGAGAGGAAATCACACAGTTAGAAGGTGTATTTTTGGTTTGTGAGAAGTGAAGGATTTTACCCTGATGTTTTGTATTTAGTGTCTTTCAGTCGTTGTATCTGTTTCTCTGATGTTTGAATGTCATCCTTCAGCTCAGAAACTGTTGAATTGAGCTTGTATGTTCTGAGTGCATCATGTTTAACTATTTCATTACCAAGGCGAATGTGGTGCGGCAGGTATTTTACGATGTCTTTGTCTATCTCACCTGCTCACTCCATCTCTCTCACTCTCTCTCTCTCTCCCGCCCTGCTCTGCCTCCTCTTCCGCAGGTTGCAAAATGGATTCACTTCAGTGGCTCTGGTGGAAAGGGCAGCAAGCAGAAAAGAGCAGGGCCCAAGGTTAACTTCAAAGAGGTAAGACCCCGCCAAGCAGGCTTTAAATAGATCTCATCCCACCCGTTTGTCTTCCCTGCATCTCTCCCTAATAATTTCCACCTCCGCTCGGTCACTCCATATTAGGAAACATCTGTAGTTTTGCTTAATCATGCCTAATGAAGTACTCCAACTTCTGCTCTTCTCAAGTTGCTGTTTAAGATTCGCTCAAGTTTGCACGTAGTTTTGTTGTGGAGCACCGCTATCAGATTTTAGTGCGCAGATGATGTACTGAAGGGCATTGAATGCTGGAGAAGGGCTCACACATATGCCCGTCTCGTGTGTCCGCCCCTTGGCCAGCCAACAACAGAAGAAAAAAATCAAGGCATGGTCTGAAATAGCTTGTGCCATGTGATGGCAGTGAGTCACTCCTTTGAGGTTTAGCTTCAAAATGGCTGATCTCCTGCCAGGGAAGATACCTGTTGCTCATTCTGCGTGAGTTTATGCATGTGCATGAGCGTGATGTTTTTGTGTATTCTTTTTCTCTCTGTGTTTATCGAAACTTCGAAGTTATGCATACGTGTATACAGATTCCTCCATAAGTCTTCACCCAAATTGTCAAACAGTTTGTCTCGCTGAAACTCACGCACATGTGGAATCTGCACACCGACTGGCTGTACACCAAACAGTGCGGTCGAGCCTCTATTAAAGTATGTTCACAAATCAGACGGCAGAATTAGCATCATAAACTCCTGCGTGTGTGTGTTGAGCGTGTGTATTGCGTGTTTCATCTAGTGTGATTTAGGTTATGTCATCTTCAAGTTTCAGCACTGATGTAATGTCTGCCCCGAGATCCTGTTTTTGTCACTTCAGTGGTAGGTGTGTATATTTGTGTGTGTCAGTGGCTGGAGCTAAGAGATTATTCTGTCTGAATATGTCTTAGTCAAAGGACATTCTTCAGTGTTACGTTTTACAGCTGCTACCATCTGAAGTGTTAACCCTTACTGAAAGTATTGTGGTGGTGCCAAGGTATAGTGCTAATGACAGATGGTAATTCAGTGGTATTTTGATATGCATTAGGGTTCAAATGTCTGAGATCACTAATAATGTTATTTTGCTTTTTTTAGTTAAAATAAAAGAAAAAACATAGTATATTATATTATTTTAGGTTTAGGATTTCTAAAAAAAATTTTTTAAATAAAATTATGACAAATAATATCATATATCAATTTTCATTTTATGTCTTTTCTTTGTTTTAAATCATTCAAAATCCTTCCCTAGATTTAAGTTAAATTATTATAAATTATAAGAAATTCTAGTCTAATATAATATTTCTTTTAATTCTTTTATATGATATTTTAGGATTTTAGATAATTTAATCTAAAATAAAGTACAATTTATTTTAAAGCTAGAATTTATTTATTAGGATTTTGAAAAATTGCTAAAATATTTTAGGATTTTAGATAATTTAACAAAAGTTATGACAAAAAGCTATATAATGTTCTTCATTTTAAGTCTTAACTTTTTTTTTACTACTTTTTATACTTATTTAAATATAATATAATATAATATAGATTACATACAATTAAGAATATTATATTACATTATATTATAACTTTTCTTTAAAATTATTATAAATCCTAATCTTTTTCTAGGTTTGAATAAAAAAACAAAAATAGATTTTTTCAGTGTGGTATTTTTGGAGCCCATTACATACCATGTATGGAATAATTGGCATATTCTTGTACCACGGTATTTCAAGTGAAGTGAAGTATGTACTCACCGATTTATCATATTAAACCAATTTTCTACTCATCCAGGTCTAGTTGGGGTATTTTTAATATGAACATGTTTTACAGATGTTAGCTGTGAGACCTTCCCACACCACACCTCTCTGAACGAGTAGAGAAGCTCAGTCTTTCTGGCACCTGGCGAATTGACACATTTGTTACATGTAACTTCAGAGAACAGTGATGGGGGGTGTATATCGGGAGAGACAGGCCCATGAAAGAGAAGAAAGACCAATTTCAGTCCAGTTGGCTCTGTACAATGACCAGGGTGGGGACAGAGGGAGAAAGAGAGAGAGCCAGCGATTGTTTGAAGTGGTGCCATAAAAGCCAGCCTGAAAGGAAACACTGGTGACCCCTCCTCTCCTCATGCCCCCTTCCTCTCGCACCCCACCCCACCTCCTGCTTGTGTAAGGTGGTGGGAGCCCCTGGCTCTTTCCAGGTGTATTTTATATTGCACATTCATGGACTTCAAAAGCAGGCGCCCCATCCTCAGCTCACCCATAAATCAAGCTCAGGCCGGGCCCTTAAAGCGACGGAGCGGCGAGAGGAGAGCATGTGGGCCTACAGGCAGTGCAGCGAACGGTCTCTCATAGGTAATTACATCATAGGTAATTGGCACTGTTCAGGTCCAGACACCCCCCGCTAACCCCAGACTGAGATCAGGGTCACTTTAATGTGAAATGAAAGTTTTGGGCCGGAAAAGAATGGGGTTTTATTGCCTCCCATTTGAGCATGTGTGGGTGTGTGTGTTTGGGGAGTTGCTGTGCTATATTAGTTACGCTTTGTGATAATGAGCTTCATTTTGCTCCATTTTCATCCAAAGCCAAGCTAATGAGAGAGCCTGTCTGCACTGGCTAATCACAGAGACAGAGGGACATTATCTAGCCTCCCACATAGCTGCTAACCATTTATACAAGGTGAAATATTGGCATTGAGCCACAGGTGCCCTGTTTGAAAGTCACTTTAGCAGATTCTTGTATCCAAAAAGTACATTTATTTATTTATTTATTTCTGTGGCAGATGCTTAAGTTTATTCTAAGTTCTGAACTCGGTCACACTTTATTTTAGGGTCCAGTTCTCACCAGTAACAAACCATTAACTATGACTTTTGCCTAAAAAAAACTCCTAATTTGCTGCTTATTAAAAGGGTCATATGATGTTGCTAAAAATAACATTATTTTGTGTATTTGGTTAAGTTTAGGTGTTGGGTAGGATTAGGGATGTAGAATATGGTCATGCAGAATATGTGCTTTATAAGCACTAATAAACAGCCAATATGTTATTAATAGGCATGCTAACAATCATCTAGTTAATAGTGAGCATTGATCCCTATAATAAAGTGTTACCCTGAACTCTTACTTGCAAATTCATATAACAAATTGAGGATCTCTACATCACATAAACTAATACACATATATCTCTTGACTAAATACAAAGAACACAAACTTTTTTATTGTTAAAAATATTTTTTATATTATATTTAAAAAATATTTTTATATATTATATTATATTATATTATATTATATTATATAATGTTCATTTTGTAATTTTTTTAGTTTGAAACCAAAAAAGTATAGTAGGTAATATTTTTAATTTTTTAAATTTGTTTATTAATTATAAAAGTAGAATAAGAATTTAAGTTATACGTTTTATTATTACATTATACCATTCAAAAGTTTGGGGTCGGAAAGATTTTTTTCACGTTTCTTTGCACATCTTTTATGATCACCAAGGCTGCATTTATTTGATCAAAGTACAGTAAAAACAGTAATATTGTGAAATATTATTGCAGTTTAAAATAACCTTTTTTTATTATAATTTATTTTAAAATGTGATTTATTTCTGTAATGGCAAAGCTAAATTTTCAGTATCATTACTCCATTCTTCAGTGTCACATGATCCCTCAAAGATAATATGCTGATCTGATGCTCAAGAAACATTTAATTGTTAATAATGTTGAAAGCAGTTCCTTAATATTGTTGTGGAAACAGTACTTTTCTCAGTATTTTTTGAGGAATAGCATGTTCTTTAGCGTTGTAAAAATCTCTACTGTTACTTTTGATCAAAATTCATTCTTGCTGAATAAAATAATTAATTTCATAAGATTTAAGTTTCTCAAAAGTGACACAGTTGCTCCATTCATGGTTCAAACCATGATCTTTTAGCTATCAGTCTAGTTTTCGTGTAATTATGGCCATTTTTATGCTTTTATTTATAGGGACAGTAAAGAAAGGATAGAAAGATTTGGAGAAACGATAGGTAAATGGGGTCAGGAAATGAAATGCGAGCCAGACTCAAACTTGCATCACTCTCATTTAACCACTGCACCGCAACCCCTCATTGTATGAGCTGAGCTGATTAGGCCATATTGTTGGTGGTTTAGGCCATATTGTTGGTTTAGGGAACAGGTAATCTAAAGGCTAGACACTATAAGAAGTTCCTCAATGCTCTGAGGTTTGGCTCTTGTGAAATCTTTCTTTGTATATACAGTGTCAAAGACAGGAATGCTGGGTTGTCTGAAATTAAGGTCACATTCATGAGTAACATAATCATTCCCTTAGACCGCAGCGCCTGAAACCATAGTGACACGCAGAAACACTGAA
Source organism: Sinocyclocheilus rhinocerous (assembly GCF_001515625.1). Classification (NCBI taxonomy): domain Eukaryota; kingdom Metazoa; phylum Chordata; class Actinopteri; order Cypriniformes; family Cyprinidae; genus Sinocyclocheilus; species Sinocyclocheilus rhinocerous. The sequence goes on along the minus strand of NW_015660140.1, from coordinate 338,050 downwards.
CTCCTAATCTATATTCTTCATGGTTATTTCTGCAATTGCTTTTTTGGCATTTGTTTTATACGCTCGTGTACTCCTTTGAATGTTCGCTGGAATGTAGATGAAAGCGGTTCCTTGCGGGACGATGTGTTTTTGAGCCTAATCCAAATTCCTGTTGTGTGCTGACATTACCGTTACTCCGCGTAACCAAGTGGATGTTCCTGTGGCCCGTTCGATATTTTTGCGGTAATGTACGCCACTCAGGTTTATCTTCGCAGGCCTCTGACAGCATAAACCCATTTTCCTTTTTACTACCGTGCGCAGAGATGTCCAACAGAGCGCTTGATTGCCATGACCTGTTTCCTTCTGTTCCTCAGAGTCTCAATCTCACTCTTTCCCTGAAGTTTTTTCCGTGCGCCGCATCCTGAACCCAAAGCTGATTTATGTATATGGGGAAGAGGTAAAGGAAGCAGGCCCCTCAATCCAGATCCTCTCCAAAGACCTGAGAGCACAAAATGACAGACAGTAGGTTTAATGTCTGAAGGTGTGTGTGTATGTGTGATGTGATAGAGAGGGGGATGTCTGCGTTTAGTGAATATTTTTGCATCAAGACAGTGCACGAGTCAATTCAAAAATGTACGGTTACGTGCGACTGCCAGGGCTGGAATCTCATTTGCACTGTTATTAGAGACGAGCTCAGTTCGGTGGGATCCATGAGAAACAACAAACAGAAAGATCCATAAACAAAAGCAAAATAAGACTGACCTTTTCACTCGCTGCCCCTCCTTTGCCAGAAGTAAAAGGAAGAGGTGGGGAGCTGTCCTCCATTACTTCTGACTCATTCCTCACAAGAGCTAACTGCATGTCAGGGAAAATGCAGGAATATAAAGGAGCTAATGCTGATATTGGCAGGATAGTGCCTCACTTACAGACAGACAAATACATCATATCATATTTTCTTAATCAGTATATTTGTGGTAGGGCTGGACAATAATTCAATATCAATATGTATCGCGATATAATTTTTTTCAATAACGGTGATATGAGGGAAAGAAATTATAGAAATTATACTTTTATTTAGCAAGGATGCTTAAAATTGATCAAAAGTGATGATAAAGGCATTTATAATGTTACAAAAGATTTCTATTTCAGATAAATAGTGTTCATATCGATATCGGAATTATATCGTATCGACCGAAATTAAGAAATATATCGTGATATCAATTTTGGCCATATCGTCCAGCCCTAATTTGTGGTTTTCCAGTAAAAAAAAAAAAAGAAACAAATTTTGAAATATTATTAAAACAAGATGCATTCATTTTTTAAATGTCTTAAAATGTATGTCTTATCTCATTGGTAAATTATTTATATTTATGTATTTCTTTATTTATTTAGTGGTGTTGTTATGTGTAAACCTTACTAAAGTGTGTATCCCATGTGTAAAAATTAACTTTATTCAAGAAATATTCTTTAAAAGATGAGATTTGTAAAGGGCCAAAAATGAAAAGTCAGTAAATTTGTATTTTTGTTGTTTTTGTTATATTTTTGTTAATTTATACTAAATAAATGGGGGAAAACAAAATGTTCCAATGTGTAAATAAACCCCCTTTACAATACAGATTCTTTGTAAACACTAAATATTCTTTAAAGTCATTTATTTAATATCTGTATACTTTGATCAGTATAATATTTTTTTCAGTGAAATATTGCATTTATTCATTTATCTGAGCCATAAAATTTGTATAATATATCTTGAATTACATGTAATATATTTAATTAAATTAATTTTTTTAACCCGTCTGAATTTTTTTTTGTTTTATGTCTAAACTTCTGTAAGATTTCTGCAAGAGCTTCACAGTGAAATAGGGGGAAAAAAATTGAAAACAAGTTTTTCTTTATGTAAATTTGTCCAGTTTTGTGTATTTTTACCGTAAAACCTGAGAAAAATACAGAGATTTTTCAGTTGTGTAGGAGTGTGTGTGGATGTGGGTGAGAAGAGAGAGATGTCACATGTGTCTCTTGTCTGCATGTGTGGGAATGATCCAGGGTCCATGTTCAATTGCGGAGGAGCAAGTGAAGGGCAGAGGCTGTGGAGAGGAACAAATGCTAGAGAGAATAAACCATGAAGTCATGTGCTTTTTATTACACTCACACACACACTACACTTCACATTCCTCACATCAGAGGGGTTTATACAACATGCAATCATTTAACCAGAAAAGTTATTTTAAGTTTGAATGTATTTAAACTTCAAAGTCAGATGCAGATCAACTTAAAGCTGTAACCAGTATCGCCAACTGGATGACTGACTAGCGTTATGAAAACCTTAACATTGCACAAGTGCTGGTGTGTTTGACGTGTGGCCTGGTTTGATGCATGCTTTTTAGTGTTAAATTGATTTTGTTTAAAGTTAACATCTACAGAACGTCTACTATAAAATAATGAAATTATTAATATATATGTTGCTTGCAAATCAATTTCAATGGCCGTCAATGATGCTCTTAAGAGGCAGATGATGTATTTACGACATCTACTGTACCTGTTGAAAACCATTGGCATACAGGCGCATACTGGCAGTTTCTCCACGTTTTTCCTGTTATTGAGGCTGAATTCCTGGATATGCGTGTGTATTAGCTTTAGCCTGCGCACACGTGTGCATTTTTATTGTGAATTGCATGGCTGATAATTTCCACAGTCTGCTTTGTGCTATATGAGGATGCAATAAGCCATGTTCTCAAAAGAGCTCTTGCGTCCAACTTTCTATGCAAGCCCATCATAATCAGAAAACCTCATATAGCTGATGGCTTTTATTTGATACGGTAATTGGGCACTCTCGCTCGCTAGAGAACAGCATAGAGGGTTGTAATGTAGACCCAGGGTCTTTAAGAGCCAGAGCATTATATGAACAGTATGTATATAAAAGGCTCTGCCGCTCCTGATGCACGAAAGCAGAACTCTTGCGGTCTCTCAGTTTTTTCTCTCCTTCAAGCATAGAGCACTTTAACATGTGTCTGGAGACTTCTGGGTATTAATGCGGTGTTCAGCATAAGCTTAAAGGGATAGTTTACCCAAAATTAAAATTCTGTCTTCAATAATTCATGTTGTTCCAAATCTGTATGACTTACTTTCTTTCCAGTGTTGTTTTGGACCCCATTGACTTCCACTGTACAAAAACATTCTTCAAAATATCTTTTTTTGTGTTCTACAGAACGGAAAAAAAATCAAAAGTATGCAATGACATTTACAACATTTTTAGCATACTCTTTTTTTTTTCCCCAATGATAGCTCTTGGGAGGAATGGTGATAGAGGTTGCTTGATCTGTGATTTTTGAGTCATATGGAAAGTTTGTTTCGACAGTTTTTTCAGCATAAGGGACACAAATATCATTGTATTATGTGATTCAGATCATTACGTTTTTATTCAACAAACACTCACTTTTCTCTCAAAAGCCTAAACTGAACTTTTTTCTAAGGAATAGGGCTTGAAGCTTTTAATGTGAGTGGTTTCCTCACCGAAAAATAGCTAGCAACATCTCCAGTGTCATTAAATACCATCTGTGTTTGTCTTTCCAGCGCACATGGAAAAGGCATCAGTTAGGAAATACACAGACACACATCGCTTTAACTGATTACATATGGTTGCCCCTCACTATTTCCACAACTGTGACGTTCAAGCTCCAATTGGATTTATGTCAAATACTAATTTGCGAATAAATGTGCCTTCTTAAATGGGAGGTAGCGTATAACGCTCAAACGAGGCCCGTGTTAAACGACTCCGTGCATGTTTTGCATCATGTTCCTTGGGCCTCATTTGGTGGGAAATGAAATCAACAGTCACAAATAAAAAACGTAGTGAAGTGACTCAGGCATCACTTCATCTCATTTCTCACTGGTCGTAAGCGTCGTGCTCCAACATCTGTCTGGTAGGAGAAAAAGCAGCGTTTCGGTAATGAGCGAGGGAGACGGCGGGTCTCACGGACCTCTATGGTGCTATTAGCCTCATTGAGTTTCCCCCTCCCTTCTCACTCTTCCACTCTCTGAAGGTCTACAGAGCAGACTTGTAAAGCCCACAGCATACACGGCAGGCTCTTTGATGCAGGGGCTTAATGCTGTTGGGCTCACAGGCGCAGAGATTATCGAGGGAAACACATATGAATCCAATAACAGTCTTTTTAAAGGGTTTATTTGTCGTTAGGCGTACAGATCAATTTAGGCCGTTTTAGCCTAAAGTGCTTCCGTGGTTAAAATCGTAATAGGACTTTGGGCTATGAGGGCTGTAACTCTCCAGACTGCATATTTCTCTGAAAGCTTGTAACAAATAGGTAGTTTAGAGGCACTCAAATGGATTATTTTACTTAAAATCTACTAAACTGCTAAATTTAGTAAAAAGGTCTGTTTCATTAATGACCAAATTATGCACTGTGGGTATACACTGCAGAGTATAAATTCAAGTGAAAATTAGAACAGATCACAAGTAGGCACATAACTGTGATGCAATATTGTCATATTTAATTGTAAATGTTGCATTTTTGGAATAAAAAGTTTTTGATTGCTTTTTTAAGCTTTTTATATGAATTAGTATCATAATTCTATAGTTCTGCCATTTAATTTATTCTCATTTATTTTAAGGAAACATACTGTTAGTTTGGGGTTGTATGATTTTTAAAATGTTAGATCTCTCTTATGCTCACCAAGACTGCATTTATTTAATTTAAAATAGAGTGAACACAGTAATATTGAAAAATATGATTATAATTATACATAAAATAACTTTTACATTTTCATGTATTTTAGAATTTTATTTATTCTTGTGCTGGCAAAGCTGAATTTTCAGCAGCCATACTTGCATACATTTTTTGATGAATAGAAAGTAAAAAAAAAAACAGCTTTTATTAGATTTTTTAAATTAAATTATTATTA
>NW_015660140.1:292684-333058 GCF_001515625.1 Sinocyclocheilus rhinocerous | reverse complement strand
TATATATATATATATATTAAAAATGAAATCTTACTGACCCCAAACTTTTTAATGGCAGTATATATAGAAATTGCTTCCACTCATAATCTTAAATCTGAAGCACATATTATCTGTGCTCAGCATCTGTTTTAAGAAAAACATCTGTTTTTCTCAGACTTCCCACGCCACAAAATGTTTGTACCGAACATCAAAAATAAACAGAATAAACCCTCCCAACAAATCAAAATGCCATTGGACTGATGCCATTGTGGAATGGTTTCAGTGATTTTCTGTCTCGCTGGCAGTGGGCCAGGAAAATGAGCCCTTATCAGATCCATTTGATGGCGCTATATTTGGGTCTTCAATTGAGAGGGGCCAGAGAGCGAGTAGTAATGGTACAGACAGGAATAGCGGGCAGAAATAGCTGCCCGCCTGACTGGCACAATCAGTGGACTGCGTGTTGGATGGCTCGCTGTAATCATCGCTGCTTGGGCACAAAGGGAGGATGACGATAGCACATTAAAGCGCACTTACCATCGCACTACATCCTTCTGTTGTGTTTGCTTCATTCTCTGTTGGGGTCTGTTCAGCAATATGACACTCAAATTAAAAGATGTCCGTATGCTAGCCCAGATTTTCATAGAGAGTTTTGCATCCAAATTAATTTCTTGTGTGTGGGTGGCTGGCATTTGTTGCTTCTTGTTGTACTAGCAAGCACTGAATCCACCAGCTTTAACTGGTCCATAGGTGTGTTACTGTACATTCACCTGCCTTTGCATTGTCGTTCTAATCCCTGCAGCCTATTAGAACCTGAAACCCTAGATTGAGACCAGAAAATAGAAAGGTAAAATAATCTACAGCATGTAGGAGTAGTGTTTTTGACCTCTCATTTCGCAAGAGGTGATGCAAAGTCAGACACATCAGTACAATGGGAGATTTGGTTGCTTTTAAGAACTGTTTCCAATTGTGAGATTTCTAGAAAGCTCCAAGAGCGACTTTAGTGAGTGTCAAATCTCTGACCGTTCCAAAGAAAAGGCAAATATGAGTCATTGCTGATGAGTCATGTGACCTTGACCTTCAATTTTGCTTATTTGGTATATTTACGATGGGTAAAGAATGTCTCATGGGTAAAGATGCATGGGTAAAGATCAGTCATGGCCTATCTGTGCGGTTGTTTTACTTAATGTGTATTGTTTTCGTGGATGCAATACTGAGCTGAATCTAAATCTGAATCTGAGTGTTAAAGCAGGTGGAGATGTTTAGAGCAGGTCTGTTAGCAGCCGCCTGGTGTGACACTCTGCCACGTATTAGTCTCCATGTGTAAGGATGACTCATCCCGTGCTGCTTGTCAGGAGTCTTTAATCTTCTTAAAGAGCCATTGCCACAATCCTCTGATGCTGCATGAAACGGTCCGTCTGTAGTCAGATTTCATGCGTGTGAAACATTTTGTAAACGATTTTAAAGAATCTCTTTACTTTTCATTGGTAGTTTTGAGTATGTGCGCATCTGTGTGCATGAGTGTTCTAGACAGATAAGTCCCAGTGCCCTGGTGTTTGCATCCATCCACACCATTAGTGTTGGGTTGGGAAAGCATCTTCGAAAGCTGTCAAGCTACCTAAATTAAAATACTTAAACTACGATCAAGCTAAAGTAGTTGTACTGTAACTTACTAACAGAAAAGATCTAATTACATTGGAGCTACTTAAGAGTGCAGTACAACACAATTTCATGACAACCAATCATTTATACAAGGTGGTGAAATGATATGCTATTTTTTTCCAAATAGGATTTAATGGAAATGTAGGGTTAGGCTTAAGGGTCAGGTCAGGCGGTAAAGCTTTATGGTTAGATTTAGGTTGAATTTGAGTTTCCTTTTGTTTCCTTCCAGTTTTCTCATTTCATACAAATTTAATTATAACAAATTCTCATGAGATCGAGCTGGAGATATCTTTGCATGCAACCATCCAATTATGTAATTTATAATTTAATAAGCCAAATTTTTCTGGAAGAACAACAAGGGTTTTTGAATGAATAAACAATTAGAATTGTTGAATTAATTTGAATCAGGGTGACAGCTCAGTTATGGTACACCAAATACAACAACAGAAACTATGTTGAAAATGTTGTACCGAATATCAGGATTTGGCTAAATGTTTTGAATTAAAATGGCCAAATTCGTCCAATGTCGTGCACAGACTGGTGGCTTGTTTTTTTTTTTTTCATTTTCTTGAACCCTCTCTTGAACTCTTTAAAGTGCTACAGTATGAATTTTCTGTGTGAACACACTAATCACAGTGAATACTAATACAATAATCCATAGAATACTGCATAAGTACACATTTTGTCACACTACACTGTTATTTGTTGAAAAAAAGTTGCTAGTTTTTAGCGTTTTGAAATCAACTGAGCTGCTATCATGCTACTGAAAAATGTAGAGTTAAGGTAGTAGCATTGCTACTTTAAAGAAGTTACTCCCCGACACTGCACATAACCTTTCTTTTTTCATGTTTTGTTTGGGTCCAAAGCTCCAGTGATGCGTGAAAGGAACATCGGATACTGAGAAAGATATCTGGGCTTAGTCTGTCTGCCGACCCCCATGAGCTCCGAGGTCTAATCTGAAGGTCGGCAGGGGGCTGTAAGCAGCAGCCCCATCTGCAGCTAGTCACAAGACCCCTGTCCAGCCCTGCAGACACGTTAGCATTTCATTTTCATAACACATCCTGCCAGAGTCTCGCCAGGTGGCAGCTACTATGCCAGCATGTGGGGAGATAAACCCTTGCAGGCTTTTAGCAGGAACCGATGCTATCTCACTAACATTTTCATTTATTTGTGAGGTTTGTTTTCCTCTTTCCCATCTCGTAAATCCGCTCGAGCTCATATGGAGGAAATTCAGTTGACAAGGGGAAACGTCTGCCCGTGTATTTTCAGTATACAGAATGTATACTGACTGTATCATCTGATAAAAAGGAGAAATGACCAATTATGGCATGCCATCTGTAGGTTTATATTTCGTTATAGTGATGTCATCTGTCTGTAAAACTCATATTCTCCATCTTCCTCTTGTTTTTTTCAGCCTATACATTTACTGCTAAAAGACAGATGGCAAAACATCATATGTTCTGTGCTGAGTTATAAACATACAGAAACATACTTCTCAAACATGCAGATATACTGTACAGTCAGCACACCAAATGGTCTTTCAGCCCTTGGCGAGCGCATATAATCGCATATTCCAGGGGTCTAATCAGATTTCTCATTTTGATTAAATTGTAACTCAATATGAACAAGGAGCTTATGTGGAGTGAGTCTGTGCAACAGGTGACCTATGAGATGGTAGCTAGTGAAAAAAAGCTGGATCCTCAAATGCAGCCATTTTGAGGGGTCACTCAGAGGTAACCCTGCGATGACATCTGGACAACAAATCCAGAAATTCCTTCGGTCTAGACCACAAAACGCATGCCAGTTGAGGCGTTGTTTTTCAAAGCCATCTTCTGATTTGGATTGTGGTATCAGGAGCTGCTTGCAGACGAGCACAAAAGTCTGGTCATGCTTTGATGCCCTCTCAAACAGGTATCATCAAAGTGTCTTTCAACAGGTGCTTTTATTAACAATAGATATTTTGCTTTGATCTTCCCTGTTGCACCTCCCGTTGTTTACCAATCAGTCACCGTATAGAAGACGTTGTTGTGTCTGTGTGTTCGCTGAGCACCTGCGATGACACAGGCCTGTTTCTCTTGGCTTTGAACACGTGCCTCTTTCCTCTTCTTCTCAGCATTTCACCCACAGCTGTTTGTTTTTGTCACCCAATTTGCAGATATTATGCACACAAGACCTTTTGTTCTCCTCGTCAAAGCTGTCCTTTATGTGGCTGTGGTACAGAGTGGGTTGAGGACATTTCCCTGATTTCCTCCTTTCTCTCTGTCTTTCACCCTCCCACACTGTAAAAAACGTTTTGTCAGATAGCCTAATGTGGTGACATCTAAATTAAATGGTCTTATTCATGTCACAAATATAATTCATGATGACTAAATCAATCTGATTATATTAGGTTAAATCAACAAAAGTCATTTTTAGAAAAATAGCACCAGGTTTTAAAATGTTTTCAGGTTTGAACCCTCCCTCTGTCTACCATTGGTCAGACAAATAGATTGCCCCGCCTCAAAGTTACATCATTGGTTGAGATGTTGTTGTGTCAAGCTGGTTGAGATTATAAACATAATATTTAAAGTAACAACTGTACAGTTTCACATTTTATAGTTAACCGCAGTAAGGTTCATTCATTTAAGTTAATGCATTAGCTATCAAAAAATTTTATGGCATTCATTAGTCTAGGTTAATGTTGATTTATAAATATTGTTCATTTGTTATACATTCATGTTCTTTGGTCAGCAGTCTTATTTATTTCTTTGGTTATAGTATTATTTTTATACTTTATATACGATTGTAGTATTTATTAATGTTGAATTACCTTTTATTATTATATTTTCAGTTTTCATTAAAATTTCAGTTTTAGTAATTTTTTTATGTGTTTTTTGTCATTTCTATTAGTTTTTTACAAATATTTTTAAATTGTTTTAATTTATTTTTATTTCAGTTTTAGTTATAGTAATTTCTATTTTTTATTTTAATTTTTTAAGTTTCTGTTTTATTTTAATTACCAAAATATATTTAATAGTATTTCTGTAGTTTTAGTTAACCGTAACCACACTGTTTGTAATACATTAATGTTACTGTTTACTTAAAATATTAAAATTGTATTACTAGATGTAAAAGTTAATGCTGTAATGCTGTAAAAGTATTGTTCATTGTTAGCTCATAACACCTAAAGTGTTAACTATTGATAACCAATTGAACCTTACTGTAATTGATTTCATTGATTAGACCTCAGGCTTAGTGAATGCTAATGTGTGGTTGTGAATGCTAATGTGTGGTTGATAACTAAATTAAAGTTGAAGGCAAAGTGCTCAAACTAGAAACGACGGTAGGTGAGGATGCACAAGTAGTGACACTTTGTTTGGGGTGTCAGAATCACTAACATCCCATTGACAATTGTATCATATTACACATCAAGAGAGCTGCTGGGTATTCTCTGTATTAGAAGGGCAAGGTCAACGTAACCTTTCTTGTTAGGACAGCTGTAGTCAAACATAATAGACCTTTCAAGTGCATGGTATCTAGAGGCAGTACATGTATAGCATGTTTGTTTTCTCAGCTGCTGGACACAAGAGGGAGGGAGGAGGACTCATGATTAACACTGCGCCAACATACATTGAGTTCTATAGGTCCATAGGGATGGAGGTGTTACTGTAAAGGGGCACTAAGAGGGATTTTATGAGCTGGTGAAAGATGTAAAGGGTCAATACATTTAATGTGTGAGGGTTTTTTCTCTAACGAACAGACTTTGGTGCCACTGTTGGTAGAGAAATTACACACTTCATGTCTTTATGCCTACTATTTCCATCTTCGTGACATATTCCCCTCTATTAAGCCCACCATGTCTCATGTTGAGATCTTTTTAGTACACATGAGCTAATGTTGTGAAAACAGACGTATCTATTTCACTAAGTGATGTCTCATCGACTTGCTGTCTGGTGCAGTCTGCTTGATTATGCACAGGTATGGATCTGTCCGTACTCTCCTGTCTTATGAGGGGCCGGCTCACAGAGGGCATAATCTGAGACTAGAGATGGAGCCCATGTCAGTGTATCACCTTTAGCCGCCTGTTGAACAAGGGCAGGAAGATTCTAGCTTCTAAAATGGGGTTTATTGATTTTTTTTCAATGTCCTTTATCAACATTGAAGTTGCTGTTGAAGCCGTGATGACGTGGTTACCACACATGCTCTACACACATTTTAGATCTCATTCCTGCATTTATTTCTTTTATGTATATAATTGATTTATTTATTTTTTTTTTTTGTCTTCTTTTCCAGTACCAAAACAAGACTGATTTGCAAGCAAAGATACTCTTTTCAGGAAAAAAAAGTGTTTAGATACTTATTAAAAAGTATGAATAAAAATTGTTTGGAACAGTATTTGTTTTTAAGTGTAACTCAGAAATTTAACCTGAGTGAAAAATAATTATACAAAAATGTATTTGAAATACATTTATTTCATGCAAAATATACTACAAATACATACTACACATTTACATATATACACACACACACACACACACACACATCATTTATAAACCTCCATGCCATGCCGAGTTGAGGCAGTAATTAAAGCAAAAGGAACCCCCTCCAAGTATTGAGTACATGTACAGTAAATGAGCATACTTTCCAGAAGGCCAACAATTCATTAAAAATGTTTTTTTTTATTGGTCTTATGGAGTATTCTAATTTGTTGAGATAGTGAGTTGGTGGGTTTTTGTTAAATGTGAGCCAAAATCATCACAATTAAAAGAACCAAAGACTTAAACTACTTCAGTCTGTGTGCATTGAATTTATTTAATACACGAGTTTCACAATTTGAGTTGAATTACTGAAATAAATGAACTTTTCCACGACATTCTAATTTATTGAGATGCACCTGTACATAAAGTCTGCTAAATTGGAACAGCTAATTTTGTACTTAATGCATTTTAATCATGCAGAAAGTAGTGCTGAAGACCAAATAAAGATATACTGAAGTATAGTCGATTGTGCTAAAGTGGAACTACTTTAGGTACACTTTATCTTAAAGACCGATATTATTCAAAGATCATACAATCCTCATCAATAGTGACATTAAAACACATTTTAGGCTTAATATTAAGGAATGTTTATTGTGCACAAGTAGTACTCCAAATAAAGTTTAATTATAATTTTCATATAAGTAAGTCTCGAGCGATATGTCAGTAAATATGTTAATAGATTTGAACTATACTTAGTATGAAATAAATGTATTTTTCAATAAAAAATTTTTTACTAGGGTAGTTATATTAATGAAACAATGAAATTTTTTTATCAAATTTATCTTGTTCTTGATATTTCTACTGGAAAACAAGGCAAAATACTGATTAAGACCAGGTTTTTTTCTAGTGTATTGGGTTTGGGTGCAGTTGACACACAATCACAGTCAGTGCTGCTTTCATAAAGGGCAGACCCGCCCTCATATGATCTATAATTCACAGAAGTCTTGCCTTCCCCGTGGTGACGAGTGAACCCCGATGCCACTGAAACTGAGAGGCTCATATCACCTGAACTACAGAGCCGATGTGTGTTTACCGCCATGTGTCATATGTCATCATTTATCATCCTGCAACGGCGTAGATACCCTGAGATCTGCCAGGTTCAAAGACAAAGGGCTTTGACTGTTTTGGACATCTACCCTGAGGCAAAGTTTACCGGTGGGACAAAAAAGCCCTGATAAAGACAATAATGGAGAGAAAGACATAGGGAAAAAAAGCAAGTGTAACCCAAGTACCCCAGGTCGGGTGTTATGCCGTCTGTCAATGCCGGAGTGTGTTTTTACGAGGCTGTGGTCAGACAGCATAAAAAGCCCAGAAGCAGTAAAACTGCCACAGAAATCACACTCTGTTTTAATAATGCCACTTAGGCACAGACTCTTGTGCAAGAATAACAGGGAGTGAATGGTGTGCATTCTTCCACACGAGACCCTCCACAGGGCAAAGGTTCGAGGGGACCCAATGCTTGAGGTTTCAAAGAGGGAGAACATCTCTGTTTCCAAGGTTTTGCGGCAGATGAAAGCGAATCTCCACTTTGAGAAATCTGCATCAGCGCACTAGGCTGTCTCTAGGTTTTTATGCATCCATTTAACTGTACTTTTATATTAAACGCTTTGCAGTGCTTTGTCCTTCATCAATTCACTTGAAGAAGCCTCTCAGTTCTTAGTGACTGACACAGCATATTAACAGGAATCTCTGAGATATGGGACTTGTAATTGAAGTTCATTTCAGTGAAGTCAGAATGAGTAGAAGACATCAGCATATTAGAATGATTTCTGAAGGATCATGTGACACTGAAGACTGCTGAAAATTCAGCTTTACCACCACAGGAATAAATTCCTATATTAAAAAAAAGACATTGAAATAGAAAACAGTTAATTTAATTATAATACTATTTCACAGATTTTACTGTATAATATTTCAATTGTACCTTATTTTTTATTAAATACATACAGCCCTGGTGAGCATACTTTTGAAACGGTCATGTATGACACATGAACTGTTATCAAACAAATTAGATATGTCTTAAATGTCACTTAAAATGGTGACACCTGGAGAGTCATTTGAACACTTTACTGTTCATCATGGAAAGACAAGTAAATAATCTCGTTCTACAGTATGTTGTTAAAAAGCTTCTAATGCTATGCAACTAGTGAAATGCCAAGTACAAGGAGTCAATAAATCAGTATTTCTACATTTCTTTGGAAATAACACTTTCTCTAGCATTTTGTCAAATTTGTTTTTGTGAAACAAAATGTCAATCAGTGACAGCAGTGTGAGCTTTTTCACACTGTATTTTTCTATATTATGCAAGCCTTTTCATAAACTCATTTTATTTGAGAAAATACATGGGGGTATTTGTACTTTTAAAGGTCCATTTGTCTCTCGAGACGAGACAAGTAAAGAAGGTAGATGGTAATGAAATGGTTTAAAACTGAAACCAAAAGTTGACCTTTAAGGCACCTTTAAGTTTTTATCTAAAGTTCATGTTGATTGTCAACTACTATTTATGGCTTAAATTTTGTCAGGGAAAAAAACTAATTCTAACAAACAATCCACCTGACTTACATAATGTATTTTTAGAATTTTATTTTAGATTCATATTCCAGACATGCTTGAAACACAGACACACACTGAGTGAACAAAAGGTGAAAGAACATTTGGCCTTTTTCCTGTGTTTGTGGAACATGTCACTGGTTTCCTATGTGATTTTACTCCAAAACTACTCACTCAGTCTGAATGAACGTAAAACTTTGTGTCAGAACATTGTTAGTCTAATTGGAGGGAATTTCCCCCTGTACAGAATAACACACACTGCCATTTTGCAGTCCCTGTTTGAACCAAATTCCTTCATACAAATAAAGTACTTTTTCTCTTTTTTGCTTCTGTTTTATGGTACTGTAGGTGCTTGCAAAAGCACCTAAAAGAAATAGTTCACTCATACATGAAAACTCCGCCTTTAATTACTTACCCTTATGTTGTTACAAACTTGTACAACTCTGTGGAGCAAAACAAGGAGAAATGTTGAATATTACACTTGCACTTGCTGCTTGTACTTTTCCATACAATTCCAATGAATGGTACTGAAGCTTTCAAGCCTGAAAAGGACCTAAAGGCACATACAATAGACACAAAAGAAGTTAACGTATAGCTTCAGAAGACATGAAATATGGCGCATGAGTTGTATGGACCTCTTTTATGATACTTTATGGTGCTTTTGGTCATTTTAGAGCTTGACAATCTAAGTCTCCATTCACTCTCATTATATTGAAAGAGATATTCTTTAAAAATCCACAAAAGGAAGTCATACAGGTTTGGAGTAACATGGGGGTGAGTAAATAATGACAGAACTTTAATTTTTGGCTGAACTATCCCTGTAGATGCAAGCATTGGTTTGCCTGCAGCTTGTGTAGGAATAACGGTGGCAGGGTGTGTCTGTGTGTGTGAGCCTTCTTTCACTTTCCACAAACAGAAACATAATCTCAGCACCTATGAGTCACTGTACTTCTTTACCCACCACATCGTCCTCTTGCTCGCTGCTTTTTCCCCCCCCTCTTTATAGGAGACGGTCGGGGAAGTGATAAATTCTGTTTGTCCTCTCTGCAAACTCAGAGAGAGTCTGAATTGCGTCTTTTTTTACTTTCATTGAAAGGGTTTTTGGAGACGATCAAGTATTTTATTAAGATGACTCAGTTGGAAGTGGTGGGATACTGCACCGACGACTAAAACGGAGGCGATTGAGATGAATTAAGGCAAAGGAAAGCTCTCCTGATTTAAAAGTACATAATTTTTCATTAAGCTCCTCGCTCTGTTTATTTGCGTGCTGCTAACTTTTCCATGGCTTTAATGGACACTGCATGAAAAGAGTCTTTCATGTGGAGAGAAATGAAAAAGGCAGCGGAAAACCAAACACACACTCGGCCCAGAGTGACTGTATGTGTGTAGCTGTGCTCGTGGAGGGAGTCTTACAGTGTACGGGACATCCATACGGCTCACAGAGGCAAGTGTGTTAATGGCAAATGATGAATTTTGGGGTTTTCTGTTCGATTTGGCCCAAATGACAAAATGATAAATTCAGGGTTGGAAAATAATTAGGCCTTGAGCAAGTGATGAAAGCCTTGTTGACATTATCACACAAGTGTTTCTTGCTTGTGATCTCAGCAAATATCCACTTTTGTTGTGTTCCATCTGTGTGTATTTGTTCTTGAAGTGATGTGTTCACCTTTGCTTTCTGATGTTAATGACGTATAAGATTGTTTATGTTTTTTTTTTTTTTACGCATCAAGTTCCTAAAAATGTATTATTTGTTCAATGGTTTTGAGTCTAAAATTTAAATTGGACTCCAAATGTCATGCAATAGACCCATCCAGTGAAACTGAAAAAAAAATCCTTACATCTGGAATACAAATCAATGTGCAGTACATCTTAATCATTATTAGAAAAAAAAATAATACTGAGTTCATAAATATCATTACATTTTGGGGCGTTCCACCACATGATATTTTACTAAACTAACCTTGCATGTCTAATTTCTGAATACACTGTCAATATATTGTCTGAAAATATTATGTGATATTTTAAGACTTTCTGACACACAGTCATGAGGATAAATTATATCATGATATCATTTCCTGTTTTATGCTTTTTTGTCTGAATGGTAGTCACACCACATGACTTTTGATTTGGTGGTTTTTCAAAATTAGTTAAAATCATGCTCATGGTAGAAAAGCTGTATTCGAGTCATTGTATGCATGCATTTTTCATGTATTTTAGAATTATCTAATCGATAGGACAAAAAAAGACGCAAAAACCTTCTTGACACCAAAATCCAGTCTTCAACTTGCTCCTTGGGTCCAACCAAGTGACGGAAAACCCCGTTTAGCTTTTTGCAGAGTGATGTATTGTGAAAGGGTGTTTCCCCCGGATAGCTGATCGCCTCGCTTTCTTTTCTGCCCTGTTTTTGACAAGAAGAGTGGACTTGGGCACAGCGGGGTTGTTTGTTCCCTGTGTGGAAAAGTTTTTATTGCCATCCCGAAACAATTGCCATTCCCTGAGGCAAATTGAGTGTGGAGGAGGGCTTTCGTCTCCCCTATATCTTTTATGACTTTAAATTCCTCTCGTCTTTCAAAGGCGGCGGATCCGATGATCTTGGGTGGGCCCTTGAATGACTCTTAATGACAGAGCGGAGGCTGAGGCGGCGATGCACCCGCTTATCGGCCGAAAGTGAGAAGTCTTTGCTTTCCACCACATTAATTCTTCACAGCGGATTTGAGCGGGAAAACAGTTGACCCTTGCCGCTTATTCTTCAAAGCGGGATGACTTTATTGGGTTTCTCACAGTCAAATTACTGGAATTTTGCTTTTATTTGACACTGTTATTTTGTCCCGGTTTCTGGTTCTTTTAAGGCCTTGAATGGCCACAGAGCAGTCAAGAGTGAAATAGTTCCCTCTTTCAGTAATGTAGACAAATATAGTTCTTATTTTGGTTAGGCGGGGTGCAGCATTACATTTCCTAACCATTTTAGGGAAGGATATTTCAACGGATCAAGTCGTTGATAAAGTTGCATCCATGAGTAGTGATTTGAAAATGCTAATGATTGTTGCTTACTTCATTCACCATATTAAGGTGTAACTAATTTAATACAGTAACAGCAGGAGCGGTGAATGAGAGATGTCCCAGGCTACGCAGCGGTGTGTGTGTGTGTGTGTGTGTGTGTGTGTGTGTGTGTGCGGGTTTGGCCAGACAGAGAAAGGGAAGTGGCACAGGAGGGAGGAGACTGTGCATCACTGCTCTACAGATCCTGATGTGATAATGGAGTAATAATAGCAGGCCTGCCACCACCCATCTCCTACCTCATCACTTTTTCTGCCTGCTCTCTCTCACTTTCGGTCTACGTGTCCCTCGCTCACTCCACCATTTCCCTTTTCCTGTTTCTCTCTCCATCTCCAGCCACATCAGTCTGCTCTCTCTGCAGAAATGCTACAGTAAAAACCTGTTCATTGGTTAACTAAGTTACTTTACCGTGTAGTAGTGAAAAATGATATTAGATTAAATTTTTTCTACAAAAGACTGTAGAAAATGTGTTTTAGATTTGTATAGGTTTTATTTTATATAATCAGTAATCTTATTTAACAGTATAAACCTTATTTTATTATAGAAAATAATGTTTATATATTATATTTAACAAAAAAAAAACACAAATGTACTTATATTTACTAAACAAGTCAAATATATTTGAAAGTATTTTAGATATATTTTCATTGTTTAGTAAAATATTGTTTTCCCAGAGTCACATTTAGTTACATTAAGTTATGTTTTATTTAAATAGTCATGTTTCTTCTTACTTTTCATTATCATTCGGGTGTTTTATTTTACATTTTGCTGTTTAGCTCATGCTTATTGCTTTATTTTGTTTTATTTTAGTGTCATATTTATTTTATCCTTCAGTCTTATGGTCATTATTATGCTTTTGATTCTTTAATTCATTATGTGGTTATGTACTTATCATGGTCGTTATCAGACATTTTTAAGATACAAAACCCATTTTACTAGTTCAAGTAAATATTATATCAGTAATGATATGTATCATTATGAAGTATAAAATATGCAGGCATGGATCCTGTAACACCTGAACATTACCACTGTATTTTCCAGTGAATTTCTGGCAACCACTGCTGCAAATTTTTTTATTATAAATTTTAACCAGATTTTTGACTTGAGATAAAAGCAGCAGGACAGAATTTCCTTCTCTGTCTTCCTTCTTACACACACCAGCAAATAATATAAGCATGCTGTCAGGTCAGTGATATTCTTGATTATTTCGCTGTGACTCACGTTGTGTCTTTATAAACGTTTGTCGGTACCGCATACCGCGCTATTGAGCCACTCAAAATTACCGCAAGGGAAATTCCCTCACCGCGACAGCCCTATCGGCATGTGTTATGAGGATGACTCATAATTTCTGTCATTGCTTTCAAAGGGCAGCACAATTTTTTGATAATCTCATGGCAATGTACGGCACATGGGGCTTTTCATTTATACCTGTCTGAGACTGTTGTGGCTTGTTTCTTTGTACGGTTCCTTGCATCTTGAATGTTACGTTTTAGTGACTGAAACATGGCTTAAAACAAGAGTAAGCAGGCTAAGAATTAAAAAAGAAACATAATCCCCTGTAAATATAGCCATTTCATGCAATAATTGGTTTAGGCCTGATTTCCATACTGCAAGATGAGACTTTAAAGCATCTTTCCATTGCTCAAATCCCAAAGCATTCCTTCCCTCCATTAGCTGTCTATACTCTAGAAACCATTATGCAGACTTTGCTTTTTGGAGAAGAGAGAAATGTGATTTTCCTCTTATTCTGAAGATTATCAGAGGAGCTCTTTTAAGGGAGGGAGGTTTAATATGCACAATATGTTATTTCCTCTCGCTCTCGTTCTACCTCGCTGGAATGCTCTTCCCACTCCGAGCTATTGCTTGAGCTTCTCTTTTCCTGCGCGGCTCTCTGATAGTCTTCAAAGACAGCATTGATGTCTTATTCAACCTTCTGAAAATGCCATCGTGCTTCATGGATGGTATTTTTGATGGTATTTGAAGCCTGTAAATAATTTTGTGGTGTGGTTTGTTTGAGCTTTTATCTACATGTCAGATTGTGTCTTCATTAAATTAAGAACTTAAAAAATACCACATTGAAAATCTGGGATGCTAAATTAAAAAAACGAAAATTAAATAATAATACATTATTTCAAGGTTACTAATCAAATAAATTTGGACTTTCTAAATGTATATTTTTTGGTTCAATCTGACACTTCATTATTATTCGATACTGTATTTTTCAATGTTAAAATAAATTTTTTTAATACAAATATAAATATACTATATAAACTACTGTTCGTACGTTTGAAGATTTTTAAAAATGTTTTTGAAGGAAGTTCACTTATTCTTACCGAGAGTGCATTTATTTGATTAAAAAGACAATAAAAACAGTAATATTATTACAATTTTAAATTACTGTTTTCTTTTTTAATATATTTAAAAATGTAATTTATTCCTGTGATGGCAAAGCTGAATTCAGCAGGCATTATTCCAGTCTTCACTGTCACATGGTGCTCAAGAAACATACCTTTTTATTATCAATTCTAAAAACAGCTTAATATTTTTGTGGAAACCCGGATAGTTTCTTTGATGAATAGAAAGTTCAAAACAACATTTGTTTGAAGTAGAAAGCTTTTATAAAATTATAAATGTCTTCACTCTGCTGCTCATATAATATATGTACAGTATATTCAATTTTGGACCCCACTGCGTATGTTATTAACTGTATGAAATTATTCAAAACCATTTTGTTTTTCTGTTTCAGTTGAGTCCAGAGCAGCTGGTTCTTCTGTTGGAGTTTCTTCTAGAGGAACCAAAGCTGAGTCTGTCCACGCTGAGACTCCTTCAGACCACTTATAACCTACAGGCCCAGGATGCTGAGGTAACCAACACCCCTACATATATTTCCACACCACACCGCTGCACTGGACTGTTTACTTCACCTCCAGACCTGCTCCCAGCATCACTACTGCTTATCCATCTATTGAGACTGTCTACTATTTTGTGGTCTCATCAATTACATTGAATTCTTGGTTGAGACAGTCAGGAAACTAAAAACATCTGTTTTATGGCTTCAGCGCATTCACATTATTGCCTATTAGTGTCTTAGTAGTTCATAGTTGTTGAAGACTGATCCCTTTCTTTGTAATCTTTTCAATGTTGAAAAATGGTTTGTTCTGTGCAGAGATGAGTAACCATTTTTAGGAGTTTGGGGGCGGAGAGTTAAGAAGAACTATTTGAAAAAAAAACAATCATTATTTTTCATTACATTGCACAGGAAAAGTGTTCTTAATACCTTCATTTCTTTTGCTGTTTCCTCTCCACACCTTTTCAAATATTGACTAGAGGAAGGCTGAACTCATTTGTCATGTCTCCACCAACACCTCTTATGTTCACAGCTGAAAAACCACACCAATCCATCAGTCTTATTGTTTTATGTCGCTCTCATTCTAGAGTTTGTATACTGTAACACCAATACCACTGACATTTACTCTTTTACCCCACTGAATAAGTTGTTTGCATTTATTTGTAAGTAATCTCATCATTCTGTTTAAGATAGAGAGGTTTCGAAAATATCATGTCTACTTGAATTCCCTGAAACGTCCTCTTGCTTGGCCGTATCAGACGAGCGCGAGAGAAGCTATCTGATTTCTCTCAGATTATGTGGTGATTTTTCTTCTTAAGACTTACAGGGGTTTCGGGCCGAACGCTAACCTCTGTGGTATTTGCCTCCTGATTCAATTACTGTCCCGGCAGCCAATTAGGCCACTTTGTGATTCTTAGTCAATTCAGAGGAGGCCAGCTTCTGTTTGGGAGCAAAATTTGGCAGGCCAGCAGTGACTTGCCACAACGTTCTTTTGAAATGAAGCACTATTTGGCAGCGTGAAAGATGTAAGATAATACGAAACGGTGACCACAGTAAGTCCCAGACTACCACAGTTAGTTTCAAACTGAGGCCCAATGGGAGGTTTTCATCAAGACCTTCCAGGAAAAACAAAAGGCCCTCTAAAAATAAATCAGGT
This sequence comes from Sinocyclocheilus rhinocerous, assembly GCF_001515625.1. Classification (NCBI taxonomy): domain Eukaryota; kingdom Metazoa; phylum Chordata; class Actinopteri; order Cypriniformes; family Cyprinidae; genus Sinocyclocheilus; species Sinocyclocheilus rhinocerous. Next base: position 317,292 of record NW_015660140.1, on the reverse strand, counting down.
TATTACTACCACATGCCCCTCCCTCCGTCCCACCCGATCTCTGGCTTCTTTTCTCCGCTGCTGCTCCCAGGCTCCGACGGTCATCTTTTCTTTCAGACAGATTTAATTCTCCTAGCCATTTTTTACCATTCTGAAGCACCGTCGCAATTTAGTGTTTGATTTTTCTTTTGTGAATTGCTGCCGACACATAATTTTCATGTTTTAAAATAGATGTGAATCCTTATTAGCTGTGCATAATTATTAGCGCTGCATGAAGATTGCTTTAAGGTCACAATAAAGTTGAGATGTGTGGTCGGCGCCACTCAGTCTGTGTGGGTCATGACTGGGCGTTGTTCTCACATAAGAAATGAATCACTGGATATTTCATAATTAATGGTGCTTGCAAAGGCAAACATGGCCATTATTATTGCTCACAGTAAGGGTTAGGGATTTAAACAAACCCCTAACCCTGAGTATTAAAGGCAACTCGTCATGACTCGTCTACAGACATGAATTATGTCTCTGAGTGTGTGGCTTGTTGAAGATACGTGGGCTGTTTACTTCTGTAAAGCCATCAGACTTATAATTTTCACCTGGCATGCAGTAAAATGGGTGGAAACATCCTGTATACTTACTTTGATGGAGGTTTCTGAGCCATACCTAGAGCTCAGAATATCACTGAGAACTGGGAATGGGATCTTTTGACTGAACCTGGACAGCACTTTAAAAAAACGCTCAGAACACCTTAGCAACTGTATAGAGATGTCCTGGAAACCACCTACAGCATCTTATTGTGGTAGTTTTGCACAGGCAAGCACCACTTGTTTCTTTGTTGTTTTTTTTTACATTTTCTTTAGAAACTGTCAGAATTTCATTTGTTGAATTTGACTTGAGTTGCTGTATTTTAAAGTAAACCAGCTGAAACTATCACTTTGTTTGCTTTAGAGAACATTTTGTTTATATTTAAAGGGATAGTTCACTCAAAAATGAAAATTCTGTCATTAATTACTCACCCTCATGTCGTTCCAAACCCGTAAGACCTTTGTTCATCTTCGGAACACAAATTAAGATATTTTTGATGAAATCCGAGAGCTTTCTGTCCCTGCATAGACAGCAACGCAACTACCATGTTCAAGACCCAGAAAGGTAGTAAGGACATTGTTAAAATAGTCCATGTGACATCAGTGGTTCAACCTTAATTTTACGAAGCTACAGGAATACTTTTTGTGCGCAAAGAAAGCAAAAATAACTTTATTCAACAATTTCTTCTCTTCCATGTCAGTCTTCGTTGCGTGTTCAAAAATATCTTAATTTGTGTTCCAAAGATGAACGAAGGTCTTACGGGTTTGGAACGACATGAGGGTGAGTAATTAATAACAGATTTTAAATTTTTGGTTGAACTATCTCTTTAAATGAATTATAACACTATGGTGCATTTAGAAGAATACTAGCGGTTCAAATTTAGGACACGGGTTTTAGTTAATACGCCTTCAGTACAGCCTCCATTCCATTACACAATATTGTACTTCACAAGCCTGCGTAGGAGTTTTTCAGATGTTTGAACTGTATTTGGGATGGATTCCACTTAGATTAAGCATGCCAATCAGGAGAGAATCGCACCTCTCACTCCTTGGTGCGTCATGTGTGCCGTGTATTTAGTGCGAGCACAGGCAAAAGCGTGAGGGCTAAGCTTTGTGGTATGCTGTTTCATGTGAGTGCTCGTGTGTGTGTGTGTGTGTGTGTGTGTGTGTGTGTGTGTGTGTATATGTGTATATGTGTATATTGCGCGTGTGAGTGCGAGTACCATCTGTCGGTCAGGCACACTGAACGCATTGTATCACAGCTACTCTCAAAGCCCGGTCGCAAAGTTCACACGGACAATCATCCAGGAAGAGAACGATTGATAAAAGGCATATCAGAAATCTGGATGTGCATTGTGTGTGCCTGCAGCCAGGACAAAATCACATGAATCCAAACATGGGCTGCTTGATTAGAGATCAGATGACACCCCTTTCAGCTGAAAAGCATTTTATTGGAATCTGAACAATATGAAACACTGACATAAAACACTTTTTCGATTAGCATATATACTAAAGTATTATTTTGTTCATAAAACCTGTATGCACACATTTTCAAACGGGTTGCACTTATTTATTCCTGTTATGTCATTTATTCATGTGATGGTAAAGCTGATTTTTCAGCAGCCATTACTCCAGTCGTCAGTGTCACATGATCATTCGGATTTCAAACATGCTGATATCAACATTTGCATTTCTAAACATTTTTGTGGGAACCGTGACTTTTTTTCAGGATTCTTTGAGTAAACAGAACATTCAAAAGAACATTTTACAGTGTTAGTCTTTACTGTCACTTTTGATCTTTTTTAAGTTAAAAGCAATTTTATAGTCAAGTCAAGTCACCATTATTTATATAGCGCTTTTTACAATGCAGATTGTGTCAAAGCAGCTTAACAGTATTAAACAGGGAAATAGTGTGCCATATAATATAAATATATATAAAAAAGAAATTCTGAAAGTGGTTTTAAAAATGGCACCCCTGGTTTTACTAAAAGATTTCGCTCTGAGATGAGAGCTCATCTTTATGAGGATGTGTTTGCATCTGTACAGGTGCAGAAAGCCCTTATATGGTGATCTGGGCATGTATTATGCTAATTACTGTGGGGACATCCTCTCTTGTTTAGAATATTCCTTTTCTCTCAACATTGGATTGAGAGTATGTGTGTGAGAATAATATGCACCTGGAAACTTTGCGTGGGAACTTTTTCTGTACACAATTATTAATGAATGAGACCCAGTAACTGTAACTACTACATAAAACCCAATAACCATTTCACTATATGAAAACTACCAGAAAGCACAATCAACATTAACCAAATAACTTTAATTGTACAGTAATTAAACTCCCAGAAACTTCTGGAATGATCTGTTTCCAGGGCGGTGTGACCCACGGCAAGTGTTACAACATTTAAAGGGTTAGTTCACCCAAAAATGAAAATTCTGTCATTAATTACTCACCCTCGTGTTGTTTGAAACCCGTAAGACTTTCGTTCATCTTCGGAACACAAATTAAAATATTTTTGATGAAATATGAGGGCTCTCTGACCCTCCCATAGACAGCAAGGTAACTACCACGTTCAAGGTCCAGAAAAGTACCAAGATGATCGAAAATAGTAGTTATTTTTGTTTTCTTTGCGCAAAAAAGTATTCTCATAGCTTCGTAACTTTACAGTTGAACCACTGATGTCACACGGACTACTTTGTCGATCATCTTGGTACTTTTCTGGACCTTGAACGTGGTAGTTACCTTGCTGTCTATGGGAGGGTCAGAGAGCCCTCATATTTAATCAAAAATATCTTAATTTGTGTTCCGAAGATGAACGAAGGTCTTACGGGTTTCGAACAACATGAGGGTGAGTAATTAATGACAGAATTTTCATTTTTGGGTGAACTATCCCTTTAAGGGTTGCACATTTGACGTATTATTTAATATTGCATCACTGGTGATAAATGTCCTGAGGTATTTATCTGGTTTGGACGGAGCCTCTGTAGTCCCGGCATCTGCTGTATCAGGAAGTCCGTGTAAGGCTGGCGTATCTTTATATCAATCTCAATGTGCACGTATCATGTCACCATGTGTCCAACATGGCTTAACCTACTTGTTTTAAAAGGCACGTATTGGGATATTAGCTTGTGCATGATATAAGCTTGTGCATGCATGGTTACGGGTTTTCGTAATTTAAATTACGTGCATGTGTGCCGTTGTGCCCTCCCCTGTGCCCCGTATAGACCTGGCAGCTGCAGAGGGGATCAGAATTGAGCTGCGTTCCTGGGGAGACCCCTGAGGCAGGACAGCTGCAGTGTGCCTGCCTGCGTCTCTCTCTCTCCCCCTCTCTAGAGACGCAGTAATTACACGGGACATTCCACAATTTATTACTGCAAGCATACGTGTACATGCACACAGAAACGCTCCCACAGATGCAGAGTGTAATCACTGATGCTCAAGGCATGTTGCTTCAGTCTGCTGTGGGCACACAGGGGTCAGCCAATAGTGATCAGGCATGATCTTGATTTAAAGGAACAGTGCACCCAAAAACGAATGTTTTGTCATTATCTATTCACCCTGATGTCTTTTGAAATTTGTATGATTTTACAGAATGCCCAAACTGCTCTTTTCCATATAATCTCTTATGTCCGGTTATACGTACTTTCCTTTGACACAGCATGCAAAAAGCAGTTAATAAACAATATCTGGATGATGCACTGCATCTGCTGAAATTCTGAAAGGTGCAACCAGTGGACATTTTGCTATCCCATCAGGCTACAAGCTCTAAGAAGCCGTCAGATTTGAGAAGTTAACGAAGTTAATGAAAATACCTGTAATTAAATATATACACTAATGTTTAAAAATTGTATCTGTGTTTTTCAAAAAAGGCTCCTATGCTCTCCAAGTCTACATTTATTTAATAAAAAAAAAAACTGTTGAACAGTAATATTACTACAAATATAATTTTAAATTATAATTTATTCCTGTAATGGAAAAGCTGATTTTCAGCAGCCATTACTCCAGTATTCAGTGTCAAATGATCCTTCAGAAATCATTTTAATATGCTGATTTGGTGCTCGAGTAACATTTCTTATATATATATATATATATATATATTTTATTTTTTTTTTACATTATAAATGTCTATAGTGTTCTTTTAATCAATTTATTGTTGAATAAATGTTAATTAATTATTTTTTTTAATCTTAAAATAAAAACTACAAATCTTCCCCAAACTTTTGAATGATTGTGTGTACATAAATGTAAGTAACTTAATGTAAATGTATGTATTATATACATTGTATAATATTATGTATTATATATGTATAATATTTTTATCATGTATAAATGTATTACTTGAAAACATCAGTGTTCCATACTGTTCATATGCTGGGTTTAAAGTTTTGTGCAAGAAACAGACTGAAATGTTAGTAATTGGATGAACTATCCCTTTAAGCCATCAGATCATCATTCGCGCAATTTTCTCTCACATTCACCACCTACAGTACCTCTTAAATCCTTCGTCTTCCCGTCAGTTTTAATGAGTGAGCTACCTGATGCCTTGTGCGTATTAAGTTTATTGGATTCTTCAAGTGTCCTCGGGTTAGGTTAATGTAGGTCAGGCTGTCTGACTGAACAAAATGTCTTCCTGTTGTGGGAGTTTGGATCAGTGTTATCATTAACTCTACTATTACCACACCCCAGGCGAGAGCAACCTTTCTCCCATACACACAGGTTGCTTGCTGTTTGTGTCTAGACAGACGCACACTAGGCCTGCGATTCTGTGTGTGTTTTCTCGAGTATGTGGCTGTCGTCACTGTGGCTTCTGTGGGCTCCGGGCGGTTCTGTGACCCTGACGGGAAAGGGTTTTGTTCAAAGCATGTTCTTTGTTTGTCTTTCACAAGTTCACAAAGCCCAACCAACCAGTAGTTCAGATTTGTACCTGCCTGCCAACATTTCCACTACAAATAAATAGCAAAATTTTTGTGTCAAGGGAAAAATGTTTGGTATGTATATACATATTTATTTTGCATCAGATATTACAAATAACTGTTTTATTTTATTTTACTAAAAGCTGACTTTTCTTTATTACAACTGCATTAAGTATAAGTCAAGCCAGTCAGTTGGTGAAAATATTGTTCCTCATTAGTTCACTTTGCTGGTTTACCAACATGAATGTTACCACATAGATTTATATAGAGGCAGTGGCGGAGCCAGAGGACATCTGATCGGCCACCCCAGTAATTTATATGCTGCTACTATTTCATTTTCTTTGTTTAATCGGACTGAAAGAAGCATTTATTTTAGCCTTGAACTCAAGGATGCGACGCGTCTGGTGTTCCGCATCGCGGTTCGTCTCGTCCATTTCCAGCCTCTCACGTACGTGCTCTCGCGCCACATGTTCATTTTCTTACGGAGAGGACACAGACAACGAGCTGACAGACACGACAGAGCAGGTCACTTTTGATAATAAGAAACAAAGCCTCAGCATTCAAATTTTGTTAGTTTATTAGGAATTTCAAAAGATAAATACAGTTTTGGAGCTCTTTATTGGCGTGACGGTTCACATGCGCTCCCGCATTGCCTCAGTTCAGTGCTTAAATAGCATGAAATAGCCTAAACACTGAATGCACATCCGATCCATGTTGAAAGATACACTATAACTTAATGTGTTGTGTCTCATGTAATCACTCAATGAGTATTTCAATGGCGTTAAGACAGCAGCTAAAAAACATTGTCACATAACTGCAGAAAATCCATTCAGTGTCTGTAAACTAGCGAGAAAAATGTACACTAGAGAGGAGAATTTAGCAAAAATTACGTTTATTATATATTTACTCATATAATTGCTCTTTTTTTATTATAATTAATAATGTAAAGATATAACGTTATTATAAAACAAATGGTATAGGCCTAATACTTGTATACAAATCAGTTGTTACTTTTAACCTCACCAGGGTTCTCTGTATAGTTTAGTTTAGAAAAATTTAGAAAAAATAATCACAAGCTTGTTTATTATTCCTGAATAATTCTCACTCCAGGCTGAACTCAAAAGTTGGCAGCCCTGTTTGAAGTAAGTTGAAGTTTTAGGTTTCCTGAACAACATTTACAAAATTCATTGTAGCCTACAAGGTAATGTTAGATCTTTTGCTCCAACCACTGGCTAAATAAGAGAAATAATTTAAGGCTGGTGATACACAGGGCAACTTTTTGAGCAATGTTGCATCAACGGGCAACCAGGTGAGACACAGGGCCACGACCGATCTAAATTATCCAGATAGAAATTTGTTACCTATTCTCAATGGGAAAGTGCCCAAGCAACTTTGCTCAAAAAAAGTAGCCCGGCAAAATAGATCAAAAAGTTGCCCCGTGTATCATCAGCCTAACATTTGAAGTTACGGTATGTTTTAACTAGTTGGATTTATTCATGCTTTTTTATGCCAGTTTGGGGTAAGACACTGATTTTCTGTCATGGTCTATGGACCCCCAGAATTAGCCTTGGCCACCCCATGTATAAAACTCTAGCTCCACCACTGTATAGAGGTATAATGGTAAATTTTCTTGAACATAGCACTTGGCGGGTGTTAATTTTGGACCTGTACTGATATGTGAAGTGAAACTGACTGAACAGTGGAGACGGAAATCATGTCTGAGCACACTTTTGCATGAAAAGCAATTGATTAAAAATGCATGACATAACATCTGACATGTGAAAGGGAAAGAACAAAACAACAAAAGAACACAACAGCGATCAGCTGAAATGATAAGGTTTTCGGGCAGGTGAGGACAGAGGGGTGTTGATGGTGTTGGCGGGAGAGAAGGAGAAAACTTCATTCCTCGTAAGCGCGGTGACATTTGAATGTGTTGCTTAAATAGACAGTGATTTGTGACCGGAAGGCTCTTTGCAGTGCCGCTACTTCCTGTTGTTTTCCTGAGTCACTTCACACCTTGTCTTAAAGCAAACATTCTCACACACTTGTACACGGACTCACACAATCTTACTTCATTAATCATTAAACTGCCTGCCACCTTCAGGCCCTGTGAGCTCCCACCCATTCAGCTTCAATTAAACCCCTGCTGCGTGTGGGGGAGCCAAAGAGAGGAGTAAAGAGATGAAATGGGAACGACAGATTTCACTTAAAATCACTAATATCCCTATTATGATGCAGAACCATCATGTCCAACCTCTGAATCCAGTGATTCACTTAAGCAAAATCAAAAGCATTTATGACATAATGTTAATTACCACAAAAATCATTTCAGCTTGTCCCTCATTTTCTTAAAAAACTGGCTTAGGTCGCCTGTTCACCAAAGCAATTTTAGCCAGCTGAAAATGCCAAACGCTCTGCTGAAAATGCCCAGCTGTGAGCACTTGAGAGCGCTTCTGCAGCACAGCATTGCGAATTAAATGTTTCATTATGTAGCATTATTTTTTAAAACAATATTAAGGTAGTCCTGCAATTTCATCTGGTAAAGAGGTAAATACTCAGAGACAAGGAATATTAACTTCTCCTCCATTGTTGTTCAGTCGTAGTAAAAGCAGGGTGTGGTGGTTGGTCGGTATTAATCCCACCCCTCCTCCACTGTGATTGGTTAGCTGACTAAAAAGTGACAGTGATGAGCGCTGCGTTTTACCCGAAGTTGATAAAAACGTGAAAAAGACACTCAGCGCTTAGCACACTCCTGGCGTTTTAAAAAACGCGGTGCTCCCATTGAAAACAATTTTAAAAATACGCTAGCCTCGGGAAAAAAAATGCGTTGGTGGACACACGGCCTTAGTGATTCACTTACAATGGGAGTGAATGGGGACAATCTAAAAACATTAAAATGTAAACTAACATGATTTTAGTGTGAAAGAAATCACTTAACCTTTTTTGTAAATTATCGATTATTTTGATAATCGATTAATCGAGTTATCTGACATTTTTTGTAACTAATAATTGGTTTAAAAAGAAGTAATCCTTGATTTTATTGAACAATTATTTTATAATATGCAATGTAATAGTATATGCATGCACATCAGCCTGTTCTATACTGCAAAAGAGACAGATATGCATTAAAATATGCATTAACATCACCCAAATGAGTCATCATATTTTATATTCTTATTAATTTTATATCATTACATGTAATGCCGACTATAAAAATAATTATGTGGATGAAATTAGCCTGCAGAGGGTGCGATATTTCAATATAAATTATGGAGCCCAGAAAATAGTTGGGTAAAACTTTTTTTAAATTCTAAATCAAGTACTCAGATCGATTAACTGTGACAGACCTAATTCTACTTTTTTTACATTGTTGGCATGACAAAACACCAATACAGCTTTGAATTTATTATTTAAACAACTTACACATTTACATAACAATTAAAGTACTTTTATAAAATTGTAAGCTTCACACAAACCTACAAAACGTGCCCCTATGCACTACCATTGTGTCTCACTGTAACCTCGTTTTTTTTTTTTTTTTTTAAGAAAACAAGGAACAAGTTGAGATTATTTTTATTATAATCAATATTATGCCACAAATGCTGCTGATTGAGCTTGTACTGAGAAATGAAATATTGTAACCTGAAATATTCCTTTAAATACTTTTCAGTGTGGCAGAGAAAGAGAAGTGTAATGAGATCTCCCAGGCGCGTATGAGGTCAGGTTTTGGGCCGTGCTCAGCGCTGCTGTTGTTAGGTCACTGTGAAGGAAGAGTTGAATGACAGCAGAGAACAAGAAGAGGAATGAGAACGAGGGAGAGACAGAGCCAGTCTGTGATCTCTCCGCTCTGCTGCTCTAACACAGCCTCCATTTATACATGAGAGAGAGAACATCGAACATAAACAGAGCACACACCTCCACTGACACGCGCTTGCCTCAACATAAAACACTGATAACAAAACCACAGTCATGTGCTTTCCCAGATTTCCCCATATGCGTGTGATTCCCGCAGGTGGTGACGTCCCGTGAGCTCAGTCTTATTAGGGAGCTGTTGAGCTGCTTTCATCTTGTTTAATCACTTTCTATCTGCCTCTTTCTTATTAGGTGAAACATCGCTGGTGTGAACTTGTGGTCAAGCACAAACACACAGCGGCATACCGAGACGTTGAGCAGTTTCTGATCCATGACCAGGTACATGAGTTGTTCTCAGTGCTCTGTTCCCAAACCTAATGAGCAGCCTTTTAAGGCATGTTCAGGACACATTTCAGAAGTTATTTTAATTTCTGTCTTTTGATATATTCTTTTTGCCAAAGACAGCATTATATGCATCCTTCATAGAAAAGTCAATCCCAGAATACAGTGCAGAGCGTGGTGAAAAATAATTAAAATAGAAAATGATAATAATACATATTTACTTGATATAAATATATTTATATCATTAATAAAACAATAATGTATATATATATTAAATTGTATTCAGCAAGTATGCATTAAATTGATCAAATGTGACAGTAAAGGCATTTATGTTACTAAAAATTAAAATTTCAAATACTGTTCTTTTGAACTTTCTATTAATCTAAAAATACTAAAAAATTTGTATATATATCATTTATAAATAATGTTTATATTTTATATATATATATATATATATACAGTTGTTTTAAATTGTAATATTTCACAATATTACTGTTTTTGATCATTTTTATGATTATAAAGGCTGTATTTTATCAAATAAATGTAGCCTTGTTGAGCTTATGAGACTTTGACTTTTTTTTATTTAGTTTTATATTAGTTTAGGTTATTATCAATAAATACTTACTAAATAATAATGATTATTTTCATCCCCCAATAAATTGTTTGTAATATATATTAATTTATCAGTCATTTATAAGGTTACATTTCAGTCAGGTTGCTGCTTTGGAAGGGAGCTCCCTAGGTAGTAGGCAATGACTGAGCTCACTAGGTTTAGGAACAGAGCTTAGATCTCTCTCTTATAAAAGAACACTTTTTGATTCTAGTGTGTGTGTGTGTGTGTGTGGCAGGCCATGGGTGTGTATTTGTATGGTGAGCTGATGGTCCAGGAAGATGCCCGGCAGCAAGCATTAGCACGCCGCTGCCTATCCATCATTAAAGATGACATGGACCAATCAGCATGCAGCGTTGTGGAGGAAATCTGTGAACTCAATGAAAGAGCACTTTTTGATTCTAGAGTGTGTGTGTGTGTGTGTGTGTGTGTGTGTGTGGCAGGCCATGGGTGTGTATTTGTATGGTGAGCTGATGGTCCAGGAAGATGCCCGGCAGCAAGCATTAGCACGCCGCTGCCTATCCATCATTAAAGATGACATGGACCAATCAGCATGCAGCGTTGTGGAGGAAATGATTCTGTGAACTCAGTCAAATCAGGTAAGAGTGTCACGTCCCTTCTGACCTTTATACAGTTTGAAGACAAGATGATTTACAATTTAAATCGTCTCATTCTCAAAAAAATGCTACAAAAGGTTTTTGGAAATCGAGAGATGTTTTACGATCAGCTCATGCCGTCTCAACTTGCACCGTCAACAGATTTTAATGGCCGAGTAACAGCGGGTCCCATTACTTGGTTATTTTTGGACACATTTGACGTAAAAAAAAATAGCATATTATGTAAGAGTTGCTTTGAAAAAAAAGTCACTCAGTACCCGAGAGATGCAGAAGTCATAAAAAGCCCTTTTGTTTTTACTCCCCACATTATTAAAGATCCACTCCCAGTGTCCTGGCCACCACCACATTCACATTCTTCCAGAAGCTCCTGTCTGCCTCTTCTGCACTTTTCCAGGAAGCCTGTCCAGATCTGTTTGTATTATGATAAATTCGGAATGTGCTCCTCAAACAATTCCCGAGCACCAGAAAAGAAATGGGTCAGCACCTTTTTTTCAGACGGGGCTTTAGGAGAGACATGGGTCTCTGGGCTCTTACTGCGTCAAATTCCTTCCTCCACAAGGGAGGGATTCCCTGGGTCCACATAACAACTCCCAATTTGTTGCTTCCTTAAAAGCTGTGGCGGACTGATATATGGTAGTAACCATGAGCGGAAGAAAGGGTAATTGTCTGGCTTTGAAGCCGTCTATCTCACCATCACGCCAAGATATTATTCTGTTTAACCGAGCGACACGGGCTGCTCGTCAGCCTGTGGGAAAGAGACGACTTATGGGCCCTGAGATAAATCCATTAGTCGTCCCGCGCCAGCGTTTTTGGTGAAGCTGTGGTGCTTTTAATCTGCCGGCAAGACAGTTTTATTTGTTTGGGGACTCAGAGGAGACGGGTGGCTTTCCCAAGACGTTGTGGTTTATGTCACTTGACTTAGATGAATGTATCAAAACGATCATCCTGCAATTTGTGCTGCGCTAATGCAGCATTTTCATTGTCAAAGAGCCTGTTTGTCTTCAGACGTCAGCGTCTAGCCGGTGTCAATAATTCTTCAGCACTCATTGGGCGTCCGCCTCACTCAGACGTGCCCTGAAATGTGCTAAATTCTGATAGTAGATCACACCTGTTGTTTTGAAGTACGCCAAACAATATGTCAGGAAAAGCTATTAGGACTGAATAATGGGTGTTGTGCTTTTCAGGTTTTTAATTTTGGGGGTCTATGATGTGACGCTTTTTTTGTCTTGTTATTCAGAAATACATTACAAATTACATTTACATGTGATTATTCAAATACACCTCTGCTGTGATCAGCACATTTTTTTATTTTTGTGTTAAAATTCATTTTGATATTTAATTTGTGGGATATAAATTCCAAAATGTCAACGTGATGCTCTAAAATTCTCTAAAAACTCAAATTTAATGACTGAAAAGGAAATCTGTAGGAGTTTGATATAAATAAACCTGAAAAAAAAGGTTTATTTTCAGTTTTATTTATATCAAACTCTTCAAGATTTTATTTTCAGTCATTATATATATATTAGGGATGGGAAGATTCCCCGATTCGCTCGGTGCATCGGCATAAAAAGTTAACGATGCGATGTATCGGTTTAAAAAGTGTGCATCGGCTACAAGTTGGCATTTATATCGCGATGCATCGTTTCTAACATATCTGCATCGGTAAAAAACGATTTATTAATATATAATTACTAGTGGATGCGCTATACTTTTATTGTTTAGAAAGTGACCAATAATCTGACCAATATTTTATATGTAGATTGATCTCTCCTCTCTAAACGGTTTCTCAAGCGCTCTCTCATCACTGCTGCTGCGTGATTGTGATGCATCACAACACTACGGAGACCCGAGGAAAAGCGGGGATTAAAGTCCAAAACCTGACTTGAAATAACCTAACAATTCAATCGGGGCTAAAGCGGTTCCATAAATGACAAATTAAATTCACACAATCTCACTCATTTGTGCACGCTTATTCTTAAGCAGTCCTTAATGTCGATCATGGATAAAATCGATCTACCATCGCAAACAGCGAATATATCTGTGCTGTTTAATGCATTTGAGACGTTGTGTTTTCCTCAGTGCATAACTGACATGTCACAGGTATATTTTTTTCATCTATAAATGTCAGAAAGTCACGCAAACATTAATTTCGCTGTCAGGAGTGGGCGAGGCTGACGCGAGTGAACGAGCGCATGCGCGCTAAACAGACAGAGCGCAATCGAATAGCAGCGCAATCATTCTGAGTAAAATATACATTTTGCTAAAATATTTGTTGTTGGACATTAAATGTGTCTTTTGTAGAATTTTAAACCAACATATAAGTGTATTTTTATGATAGCAGTAACTGTAAAGGGACTATTGTAATAGGTAAATCAAATGTAAGCTAATACAGTACTAATTACTATGCTCAAATGAGTTAGTGCGTTTCTTATACCAGTTCAAATATAGTCATTTTCTTTATTATTTATTTTCATTTTTAATTCAGTGATTTTAACTTTTAATTTAGTTATTTTAATGCTTTAAAGAGCAATTTTAGATTGTAATGTTCTAATGTTCTGCTATCTGTTCTGCAAACTATAAAAGGTACAGCTGTAATACAACCAGAGAGAAAGGCTGCATGGCTAGAAACTGTATAAAAATAAAAAAAATAAAAAAAAGTCAAATAATAGTATGTGAGAGAGTAGTAATATCATTGGATTGCTATTGGTCAGTGTTAGAGGAACTCAGCTTAGTCTGACAGTTAACCTGCTTTAGACCAGGTCAGTTTCCCAGCATAAGTTTCCCAGCTATGAGATGCACATCCCTAATATATATATATATATATATACACACACATATAATTTTCATACATGTATATGAAAATTAGAAATGTTGAAGTAAAATAAAAATAAAATGTTGAAGTTGAAATACTAAAAGAACTAAAACTAAATTTCCAAATAAATGAAGGTTAAATAGAAACGTGTGTTTGCGTGTGTGTGTGTATTAGATGGACAAAGCTGAATGAAAATTAGAAATGAAACTATTAACTGAAAAAAAATGGTTGAAGTAATAAAATAACTAAAACTAAATTTCCTAAATAAATTAAAGTTAAATGGAAAAATAAAAAAATAACAAAAGCACATATAATCACACAAAAAAACTAAAACTTACTAAAATGAAAATCAAAAACTAAACTAAAATGAAAACTGAAAAAAAAACGTGGTACCGCCACATGACATTTCATTTATTTGAAACTTTTCTTGAAAACAATATAAAAGTTTTTCAAAAAACCATATGCAACCAACATGAATACAAAGAGCACATTTCTAAGACCTTGGTACATATTTTAAACTGGATTTTCATAGATTTTCCATTCTCTTTATCATAGGCACTGTTACATATCATTGGTTCTTTTCTTTCTTTAGTGGAGTTTGAAAGCTGTTTTTAACAACAACAAAAAAAACAATCCAGTCAGTTTTCAAAATAAAAAAACGTTCAAAGTTCCCTTTATCCCTAGATGTTAAAAGCAGCCATAGTTCATGCCTTTCAGAAATACTCAGTGTGCCGATTACAATCGGTGTACTTCAGAAACAGTAAAAATATCCCACAAGTGTAAGAGAACTCCTGAGAAATGTGTCAGGGCTGAAATCCCAGTGTCTCCTCATAAGGGAGGGCTGGAGTCGCCTGTGAAATGCGTCTTGATGGGGATAATGAGAGACATAGCCGCGGCCCAGCCAAGCGTGCTCCATCGCAGGAGAGCAAGAGGGTCTGCAGGTTTTGCCTTTCATGTTGCTGGCTGTGTGGGTTCCTGGCGTGCTGATTTGTGACTTAAGATAAAAATCACATTGCCAGGGATTACCACACAACCGCCGCTCGGACGGCTGCTATGGCAACCAGAGGCACCGTCTTAATGCAGCTCCAGAAAATAGAAATAAAAGATGACATGGCTTTTCTCTGTGGGTCTCGGACAGGATGACAAGAACATGCAGAGGAGGAACGCATCCCTGCCGACGAGCGGCGTGGGTGAACGAGCGTACGCAGGAGTGTCGAGGAGAGACTCTCAGAGCAGGTGCAGAGCTTAGCTGATTGGTGAACAGTGATTGAACTCTTTGTTCACAGTGGCTAAGTTCTGCACCTGATGAGAGGATGACAGACGGAGAGAGACCTCAGGGAATGGCTTTTACCCACTTTTCTTCATCTCGTTACAGATGTGAAGTGCTAAAAGTGTAATGATTGTACATTCGCTTGTCAAAGAAGTTCGAGAAATGGAAGACGGCATGAAAGACAAAGTCAGTGGAGGGTGTCTATAGTTAAGGTTGTGGGTTAAGATTTACTATCAGCTTGCGCCAGTGCAAACCCCCATTTGGTGTTTAACTACTACTGTCAGGATTTACTAAAGACACACAGTGGGAAATTAGCGCTGAAAAGGCATGGACAGTTATTTTTGTGACTCGCCTTTTGAATATGCATTTGTAGGAGTTTCGATTGGTAAATTTATGGGAGGAGAGTATTTAAATGAATCACGCAACACGATTTACGCTCGTCAATTCACTGGTATTTGCGGCATTATTTAACGCCCCCCAAAAAAGCATGTGGTAATTTGCGCTGCTCTTTGTAGACTGTGCTGGTCATTATGGAAATGATCTGGCTGCACCTTGTCAGTAAATCACCCTCAGAATTTTCCCCTCCCATTGGCGCTTTTATGGAATTGCGCTCCAATGCAAATTTGCCTTGAGTAAATCTGGCCCAAAGTCTCAGCTTTCAAATGTCGTCCTTTTGTAAAGAAATTCAAAAAATAAATACCGTTTTGTGGCTCTTTAATGTGTCGTGATAGATCGCTGTAGCACCTTAGTTCAAGCGGCACGTGAACCGATCATCTCTACCTTTTTACTAGTTATAGCACAAAATAAACATGAAAGAACATCAGAAGGTCTTCTTTCAACCACAGAAATACGTCAATACACACCATTTTTCAAGTTCACTGACATTAATCTACTCCCCTGTCTTGTTTGTCGGATAAAAATGGCAGATTCTGCGTTATGATTGGTCAGATCGCCGGTCAATCAAACTCCCTGTGAAGGGTCAATTGACTAACTGCTCAAAAAAATTACATCAGGACTAGGAATAATGCATCCACTACTAAAAAGTATACTAATGCTCAAATATTTGGAGTTTATTAAAAAAAAAAATCTTCAGTCAGGATGCATTAAATTGATAAATTAGAGACATTTACATTGTTACAAAAAATCCAATTTCAAAGATGGTTCTTTTGAGAACTTTCTATCAAAGAATCCTGAGTGAAATGTTTCCACAAAAATATTTAGCTGCACAACGGTTTTCATTTTCATTGAAAATAAGCAAATCAGTATATTAAAATGATTTCCGAAGGATCATGTGACACAGAATATTGAAAATTCATGTTTGGCATCACAGGAATAAGTCACTTTAAATCTATTAAAATATAAGAGTTATTTTACATTGTAATACTATTTCACAATAATGTTGTTTTTACTGTATTTTAGATCAAATAAATGCAGCCTTGGTAAGCATAAAAGGCTTCAAAAAATCTTTTGAATTTTAGTGTAAATGAATATACTACATTTCTTAAAATTTTTTGTTAAAGGTGATGAATTGAGTTTTTCATACCCTTATTTTCTGCCCCACTGGCTAATTTCCCAATTGCTTCATCAAAACATTTTCCAGCATATGGTGCTTTCAGATCATACTGAGAATTCATATATCATTGTGCAAACTTTCTTTGAGGGTTTCTGGAGTGAAATGAAACTTTATCGTAGCAGTGCGATACGACGTGGTTGCCTTCATAATGAGCTGATTGTGAGATCCCTTTCACGACGAGCATAACAAACTCTTGCCGAGAGCGCTTGGGTTGGCATGACAGATGAAGAGCGAGTGTGAGATGGTGGAGATGGCTGTAATGAGGACTGAAGAGAAACTGACTGAGCTAATGGAGCCCACAGTGAGATGAGGAGCCCAGGAGTTATCGTCTTCTCCTCCTCCTCCTCTTCTTTCTTCTCCTTATACTCAAGTCTTCTAGCATCACTATGTACCTCTACTATGCAAAAAACCAAATAGTTTCTCTCTTTCCTACTGCTGGGCCACAAAATCCAGAGGAAATTCTGGGAAATGTGGACGAGACATGGCCACACAGACCAAACATCTGCATCTCTGGACTGTAAAAACAGCTCCACTTTTAGCTTTGATGGGTGAAATATGAAAGACAGCAATTGAGACAGGAAGTTGTGCTTTAAAGGACCTCTGCAGATTGAGTTAGCGGACGGCCAGCGGCCAGCATGCCGTCTTCTAAGTCATGACAGATGTAGGAGTTAAATATGAAGCTGGCCATAAATGACTATATTTAGAAGCTGTTTAAAGATGCATTACCATCCATGGCTAGTAAAAATGGAATTAGTTGCACGGGCTGTATTTAAAATGTCATCAGGAGATATTTTGTGGGAAATGAAGTGCTAAGCACCTTCAGCTGAAGCGTATTATCCCATATCTGATCCTTCCATCAAGTGGCCCATGCTGAAAGTGAGTCATATGTGAGCGTGCGAGAGATAGATGGACCTGGCCTCCCGTGCCTACTGAGCTGATTACAGTACTGTAGAAACACTGGCTCAGTTCAGCAGGAACAGGAGTCTGGTCCACAGACCCCCCAACTCATCTCTGCTTCTACAGGCTCACACACACACATGCATCTCAGTACACTTTAAGTGTGCATAGCTTGGAGACCAAATGCATACATCAGTGTTGTTATTGTGAAAAAAAAAAAAAATTTAATTAAAAAAAAATAGTCTGAAGCTGAAATAGAATAGAACTTAAACGAAAAGGTAACACTTTAGAATAGGGAACACATATTCACTATTAACTATGACTTTTCCCTCAAACTCCTAAATTGCTGCTTTTTAATAGTTAGTAAGGTGTTAAGTTTACTTATAGGGTAGGATTAAGGGATCTAAAATATGGTCATGCAGAATAAGGTATTAATATGTGGTTTATATATACTAATAAACAGCCAGTATGCTAGTAATATGCATGCTAATAAGCAACTAGTTAATAGCGAGGATAGGTCCTTAAAATAAAGTGTTACCAACGAAAATTAGAAATGTTCCTTTGCTAACTATCTGAATAGTTTAATTACTAAAACTCAAAAATACATGTGGATAGTTGGACATATAATCTAAAACTATTTATACCATAATAAAGATATTACTACTAAATAAATATATATATATATAAAATAATTCAAATAAATAATTAAAATTTGTCACTTTATGGCCAATTAATATGAACTAATGAAAAGTTATAGGTAACTTATGAAAAGATGTGTAAAGTTAATATAAAAAAAAACAAAATAAAAATTTTTTGCTTAAACTTTCATATAAATAATTTGAATATCTGCATGCGGACTACTAAAATGGACACATATGCATCAATCACCCAAATAAAAACAAGGGGTTCCAGGGTTCAGAAAAAATAAAATAAAGACGCTTGTATTCCAAACAAGAATATTTTAACTTTGCTGCCTTTCAAGACAAAAATTATACTTCTTATTCTTAAAATATGTTAAAACAAATAATAGCTACTATTTTTAAAACATTTTTATTTCTTTTGCATCTGTTATTACTTTTTAAAATCCTTTTTACGTACATTTCTGTTGTGTATGAAATGTGTTGTATAAATAAACTTGCCTTGATACATTATGTCTGATGACATGACCATGAATCATAAGGTTTCCTGTTGTACTGATTGTGGCTCTTCTCTTTTGCAGGTTTCAGATCTCTCTGGTCTTCAGTCACGTTTAACTCAGGGTAATCAAGCAGGATCTGACTGACTACTGCTCACTGATGCTCAGAGAGAACAATGAATGGACTATTAAAAAAAAATCATTGCACATTTAAGCTAGAATACATCAAATAAAGACTAAAATGTCATATTTAGTATTGTCAGAAATAAAAATAAATACTGTACACAAATGTATGTGTCATTCTGAAGTCTTAAAGAGCTGGGTTACCTGGACTTCCACACCAAGGTACATCTTGTTTTCGTGCATGTTGAAGTCGACGCCAGCACTTTCTGAACTCGTTCACCCCGTGCCCACCATGTCAAGTTCCAGTGTCCCGATCAGATGGCAAGAAATGTTTGGGTTAGAAATATGTGCTGATGACGCATGTTTATACGCCAAACATGTCACCTTATCCTCACTGTTAGGAGTTTTTACAACACTTCACACATTCAGGGACATTTCTGTGGTTAACATCACATTTTCTTATAATTGTGATCCCATATAATAGCCATTTAGTTGTTCAACAAATACTTAATATTAAGTAACTATGGACATAACTAGTTGCAGTTATACTAGTATTAAAGAAATAGTTCACCCAAAAATGAAAAACTGCTGAAAATGTACTCGCCCTCAGGCCATCCAAAAAGTGGACGAGTTTGTTTCTTTATCGGAAAAGAGTTCAGATTTGGAGAAATTCATGTTTTTAACTTTAAACTGTTGCTTCTAGCTAAAATATGAGTCCTCTATCCATGATACTGTTTTCTCTACTGAAAAAGTTTACTCGTCTGAATCAGGAGAGAAATATGCACTGATCCAACACCATTCACAAGGCAACACAGTCCAAAATTCTTCTAAACAAAAGGATTTGTGGATTTAGATGCGAGGGCGATGGGCTTTTTCATTGGAGGAAGTGATTTAATACAAAATTTCACAAAAAAACACTCCAATTAAACAAAATCTTGGAAGGCCTGAAGTTGAGTAAATTCAACAAATGTTCATTTTTGGGTGAACTATTCCTTTAAATGTAATCCAAATGAACGACAATAGTGACATTCTTATGTAGTTTAGCAAGGCCGTAAATTTGAGTATGACCCAGTTTTGAGTTATAAACACGTGCTTGAGTGGTCTGAATAGGGAAAACGCTCAGAGGAATTGGCCCTACAGGGAGATGGAGACCCACGGAGAAGCACTAGTGATGATGGAGTCTAGAAAGTACAGTACACAGAGACTAAACTATTCAAGAGGCCCTGCGCTGGGAGTACACACACACACACACACACAGATGTGAGCGTTCATGTGGTGAGAAGGACTCCGGCATGCTCTCCTGTCAGAAGAGTGTGTGGGAGGACAGTGAGCGAAGACAAACGGCGTGTTAGCTAGTCGGAGCTCCGCAGGCAAACAACAAAGACTCCGAGTCCAAACACTCAGGAAATACAACCGCAGATCTGACAGCAATCACATCCCTGGAAATTGACTTCCTCCCATTCGCGTTTGATGTCATCCAAACACACAGATAGAAATACATGTGTTCCTTTTATTTGGCTCAATACATCAAGTGCGGAGGCCCCTCTTGGGTTTAGGGGGAGAACACCCACTGCTTTTAAAGTTAAAAACGGCAGCTGGGCTTCTCTTCGTATAAATGCCATATCGTCCCACCCAGCTTTTCGGTGCGTAACTGAGCCACGCCAGGATTCCTTGTCCTAATAAATCGTTTGGGCGAGCGCTCGAAGCTAGGACTTTTTATGTGAGGCTCTCAGGTTTGGAGGAGGGTGTCCTGAAGAGTCCTCAGCCTGGAATGAACACTGTCGTCCCACGTAGCGGCACTGTTTAGTCTGCAGCGTATTGAGGCGAGGATCCACAGTGCCCTGTGCTTCACAGCGGCCTCAGTCAGCACCTGCCAGCATCACAAAACACACACACATTTGGGTAACCAGCCCTCACAATTTACACTGGACCACTGAAGTTATTGAGATGAGCCCATGAAATGTGTAGTAAAGTAATATTCATTATTTACTCATATTACAAACCCTGTTATTTTTCCAGTGGAACACAGAGAAGAATTTTTAAAATTTGGTGCAAATTGAAAAACTTTTTCTTACAATTCTCATATAGGATTGTGACTTTTTTTTTAATAAAAAGTTTTAATTTTGTAGGGTGCAGGTCACACCCCTCTGTGTATTTCACTATGAAAACATGATGTGTTATTGTTTGAATGAATGAATGATGCATTTATATAGCGCTTTATTGTGTATTGTTGTACACCCAAAGCACTTTACAATCATGTGGAGGGGGGGGGCGGACTCTCCTCAACCACCACCAGTTGGTGGTGGTTCTCCGACGTTTTCACTAAACATCGGAGAAAATCCTCACACTCTGTACACTAGTAGAATATAATGTAGTTTGGTGCGAAAAGCAAAAATTCGACAATGTAACAATTATTATTGTGCTTTACCAGCAAAGACAAAGGGAGAATTAATACACATATGGCTGAAGAAGCAGAAAAGGTCTGAGGCCAAAAGACAGAAAGACCAGCAAAGACCAAAAATGAGCTCAAACATTGGTTTGGCTTAAGTAAGGAGAAAGAAATGCAAGCCCATTTCAGCCACATGAAAATAAAAAATAAAAATAAATCACTCTGTAGTAAATCAAAAAAATGACATCAAATGGTGAAATTATTGACAAAAAAACTACTAATTTTAAATTATGACGTTACATTTATGAAAAAATGGAAATTATTAGATAATACAACTTGACATTTTTACATAATTACGGCATTCAAAAAAAATCTAAATTATGACCAAAAAAAACAATTGAGAAAAGGTCAATTATATCAAAGAAAGCCGAACTTCAGATAAAAAGTCTTAAAACTTTTTTTAATCTCATGAATTACCAAAGCACGATTTTTTACTTTCTCACTAGTATCAGTGATAAACTATTCAATGAAAATCCCCTTCCAGTGAGCTGTTAATGCAAGAATCGCTGTGATCAGATCATTGAATCATTCTTTTTTTTCTTTCAGTCAATGAATCATTCTACTGGACCAGTTCAAACTCGTTCACTTGAGTTGAAAGCTTTTGGGGGGAAAGATTACCAATAGTGAATAATGATTTAAATCTCAGTCTAATCCTCACACAAATCTATCACATGATTTCATAAGACTTGGACAAGTCATGAACTGTTTTTATGATGCTTTTTGGTTTCTGTTTGTCAGTGTCAGAGCTTATTCTGTGTTCCACAGAATAAAATCACATGGTTTTAGAACAACATGGGGGTGAAAATGATGCTTTTTGCGTAAACTATCCCTGTATGTATATTTATTAAACCTCAGCCTTATCTTGCTATAAGGGAGCAGCTCTCAGTGTTCAAGCTGTTGGGTGTAAACTTGTTTTTGTACTGTGTGTGTGTGTGTGTGTGTGTGTGTGTGTGAGAGACTGAAACGCTTTTGCCAGCCAGCAGCCTATTTTATTCTGTTGTTCTCTGCATACCACAAGAACTAGCGCAGGGTCAATAAAGGCACTGATGACAACTTAATTGGGCTGCACACAGCCCTCGTCTCGCCTTGAATAGGCCACCGGGTTCGCATGAGCAAACCCTTGGCATTTGAGGAGGTGAATGTTATTTTACTATGTGTTGAATCTGAATCAGTGAAGACCTCACCTTGTCAGTTATTTCAGTGATAATGCTAACAGGTCCGTGGGAAAAGACGGTGAAGTTTGAAAACAAATGCAAAACGAGGTTTGCTGAAAGGGAGGAGGACAGGAGCTCTTTCACAGCACTGAGGTGTCTGGGAGGGGGAGGACGAGTGAGAAACAGCATCCTTAGATGAGTCCAGGCTTCTCTGGCCACTGCCTGAGATTAAAACAAAGAGGAGGAAGCCATCAGTAATTTTCCAGTCTGCTTCACTTTGCTGTTTTTAACTTGTGACATAAGGTTGACTGACTTCAGCGCCATAATTAGATCTCTTACGGTTTGTTGGGACCTCTGGTGCCCTCTGTTGGTGGGGTGGTGGAAGAACGTCAGGAGCCACAGCAGCGGTTCGGCGTTCTCAGGCGCTGCCAGAACAAGCAGCTCAGCAGCTGTGTCCACCCAATACCCACACTGCACCAGCAGGAACCAAGCCTCAAAGAAAGCCTGATACGCCCTGGAAAATCACCATCCACCCAAACACACAAAGAAAGAACCTAACAATTATTTACTGATACATATGGCTTACAGTACGAAGAGAGATGGAGGAACAAGAAGGCTGAGTGAGTTTGGACAGAGAAAGAGAGATTTGCACTGACAGCTGCTCAAACTAAAGAGCTTCTTGAACTTTCAAGTTCTGGTTTATTCTCTGATAATATCCTGATGACACCTGCAGTTGACACTCTTATTACTTAAAATGCTTACAATGCATGTATTTTCCTAGAACTGTATACACGACACACATGCATCAGGCCATATAATTGGTTAATAATCAGGGAAATCTGTAAAATGCAGCTTGCACAGATAATGTATCACTTATTATAACTGATAAAAATACTGTGAAAAAACAATTACAGCTGAAAGCAATATATTTTTATTTAGTATTATTTTTTTGTAAAAATCCATTTAATAATTACAAATTATGTTCTCCAATCTATGTTATGTAAAAGTTGTTTGCGCCTTCCCGGAGTATTTCCAGTAATAAAATAAAATAAAAATCATAAAATTAGTTTCTCAATAGGTTTATTCACACCAAATGTGAAAAGAACTGCTGTCAGTAAGTCTATTCACACCAAGGATAAAACAATGTATGGTATGTCTGGCTAAATGAAAAACATTTTATACTTATGCACATTTATTATATATGTACATATATTATAAATGGACTTTGAAGAGAGTGTGAAGAGATCTGTAGCACAAAAGGGGTTCATAAATTACAACCATTTTGTTATTCAGGACATTGATACTACTTCTTGGTGTGGACAGACAAGGACAAGAATTTGTGAAAAGCAGCTATGTACTTCAGCTGAAAACCTATCACTAAATATCAGGTCATCTGTGTCCAAATACCCACCTGTGTCAAGCCTGACAGGGCTAGAAACATACAGGATTACTGTGTGGGAAATCTCTGTAGTAACAGCACTGCTGACGATAAGACAGCAATTAAGTGTAGGGTGTCTTGAAGCTCATCTCACCTGACATCTTCCCCCACCTCCTCATTCTCCGTCACGCTCTGAAGTAAACTTCTGATCCAGCTCAGATGATCCAGCCAAGCTTCCCTGGGAACCTCTGAAAGGGGGTGAAATGAAAAATGTAGAAATGAGACACTTTTGAAATTGATTTCCAGGTGGATGAGGTGAACTTAGCAACTGATAACAAATCTTAAGTTGAAATGCTTTCAAATGACCCTTCAAAATGTTCCTGACCAAACTAACCTTAAGAAATGTTGCCATCTGCCATACTATCATTCATATTATTATAACCATATTTCTTTTAAAACATTTTAACACTGTATATTTATGCTTAGCCCCAATTTTCATTAAATATAACAAAACAACAATGGGCCCCACTGACTATCATAATATGGGGGAAAAAATTATTTTGTGTTCTGCAGAAGAAAAAAATTGGTTTAGAACAAGTATCATGACAAAATGTTCATTTTTGGATAAACTATCCCTTAAGTATGGTGGTCCAGTAGTGCACAACACAACGAAATCGCCAAAACACAGCACATAGGACTAATTTTATTGTGTTGTGCTAATTTCACTGTGTTGCGGCTTGCTTCTGTGTGTTGTGCTAATTTCGTTGTGTTGTGCTAATTTCATTGTGTTGCGGCTTGTTTCCGCTGTGTTGTATAATTTCGTTGTGTTGCGGCTTGTTTCCGCTGTGTTGTGCTAATTTCGTTGTATTGTGCTAATTTCGTTTGTGTTGTGGCTTGTTTCCGTTGTGTTGTGGCTTGTTTC
>NW_015660140.1:291319-291702 GCF_001515625.1 Sinocyclocheilus rhinocerous | reverse complement strand
TGGAGATTTCGTTGTGTTGTGCACTACTGGTCCACCACATTTAAGTCATGCAACAGTCAAAAATCATCTAATGTGTAATGTTTCATCAAAATATTATGCATCACAACTGTTTTCAACATTGTTAACAATAACAAATGTTTCTTGAGTACCAAATCAGCATATTACAATGATTTCTGAAGAGTCATGTAAAGACTGGAGTCAAAGGAAAAATTAAATAGTAAAATATAGTGAATATTTCAAAGTGAAAATGAAAACAGCTTTAAGGGGTCATATGATGCGATTTCAATTTTTCCTTTCTCTTTGGAGTGTTACAAGCTCTTGGTGCATAAAGAAGATCTGTAAAGTTGCAAAGACTAAAGTCTCAAATCCAAAGAGATATTCTT